>NC_090657.1:116960849-117260849 GCF_040937935.1 Hyperolius riggenbachi | reverse complement strand
GCTTCCATCCACGTCATCAGGTGGTCAGCATTCCTAATAGCCAGTACGATCGGGTAACGAAAATTGTGGGTGACACCCAATTGAGGGAAAGAAGACTAGTTGAGATGGGCAGAAAATTTCAGTCTAGAGGCTATCCCCCTGATACATTAATGAGATACCAAAAGAGAAAGAACAAGTTGAGAAATAGGGCTAGGGATGAGGGACGAATAGCATTCGTCTCTACCTTTAATACTATTAGTGATGAGGTACAACGTATTGTTACGAAACATTGGCGCACCCTTAAAGATTCCCTCCCACATGTTCCTGAATTCCAGCAGCCTCCTTTATTTTCCTACAGAAGGGCCCCCTCTTTAAGATCCAGGCTTGTTCACTCTGACCCTAACCGTGGATCTAATATACAGGTGCCCCGCGTGTGTGGTACCTTCCCTTGTCTCAGCTGCCACATGTGCCATAGCATTATTAGAGGTGATGTTTTTTCTCACCCTTCCTCTGGTAAGAGATATGCGATTAGAGGTCGCTTTTCTTGTTGTTCACGCTTTGTTGTTTATATGCTTAAATGTCCATGTGGCAGCTGTTACGTGGGAAAAACCACACAGGAGCTCAAAGATCGTGTTTCCAAACACAAATCCAATATTAGAGGTAGAAGCTTGGATCATGCAGTCTCAGAGCATTTTGTCCAATTTAGACATGATGTTAGTCAGCTTAGAGTCCAAGTTATTGATGGGGTGCCCCGTGGGTTTAGGGGTGATAGGGGTAGAGAATTGTTAAAAAGAGAGGCGCGCTGGATTAGGGAATTGGGGACTATTGGTCGTGGGGGACTAAATAAGGAATACGACTTAAATTTTGTGTGGTAGATGTTCTATGGCTCTGGGTCTGTTGTTTGGGGGTGGGGGGTGTCCTTTGGGTCCCCTTCTCATTTGTCACTTATGTATCATAGGTTCTTTTGCACATTTTTACTATGCATTATTGAACTAGGGGTGTTATTTTATGGGTTGAGTCCAGGTCATCTATTGATAGCACTGGGCATGCGTATTTTTGTCTGTGTCTGTTTCGTATTTTTATACGCGTACTATGTGTCTGTTTTTCCGCATCGCGGTGGCAATAGGACGCCAGTAGAGGCGTCATTGCGTACGTCCCTCCGCATTGGTTGTCATGTGACGGTGGTTGCCATGGTGACGGCGGGCAGCGCTCGGTGTTTGTTCGTTTACAGTTTTACACTGTATATGACACATCCAAACCCATGCCCTCTGCATCAGGATGCCCTGGATTCCTCCCAGGATCTTTTTAGATATTCAACAGGTGCTATAGATCAGAGTTAGAAATGTTTCTATGTATGTGTTTATGTTCCTGCTGTGACATCATACATTTCAAAATGTTTGACCAATGGAGTGGGAGGGCGGTACCCTTTGTGGACAAGCCCTGTAGTTCCCCATCAGGTCCAGTCATTTGCATAGGTTCCTCTGATTGGTTGCCCTGTTGGAGCTTTGACTATATAAAGAGCATGTCTGCAGTTGTTCATTTGGCTGTGTGGCGTGAACAAGGACTGTGATGGTCCGAAACGGTGGACCGTAGCCACTATGCAGCTTTAATGTTTGTATTTTTATGATCCAATAAAATAATCTTCTGATTAAAAGAGCTGTGCTGGATCGTTTTGGAGGAATTGTACGCTATACCCTGTGGGTACAGGGGTGGATCCGCTGCACGCCTATTCCCCGACATCGCTAGTGTGCGGTCTTACACATCTTTGTGACATGGGAGGGTCAGACTGCTTCTACGGAAGCCTTTATTGATTCTGGTTCAGCAGCTAATTTTATCGATTACGAGTTTGCAAAGAGATTGGGCATACCCATGCTTCCCTTGAATCAACCAATCTTGGTCACTGCGGTAGATGACTCTCCTCTGCAGAGTAAACGCCCCTTGTCCCGGACTCCTAATGTGCATCTCAAGGTGGGGGTCTTACATGGGGAGAGTCTGCAATTTCTGGTCTTGCATATGGCAACCTCTACCGTCATTCTTGGCATGCCCTGGTTACAAATCCACTCACCTCAGATAGACTGGGTTACGGGTCAGCTAACGAGCTGGTCGTCCCACTGTGATCTTCATTGTTTAGCGAAAGTAACCCTGGGTAATACCAACGTTCAGGTTGAAGGTGTACCAAGACAATACGCAGAATTTGCTGATGTCTTTTGCCCAAAGTCAGCAGAGAAACTTCCCCCTCATCGTGCCTTTGATTGTCCTATCGATCTGAGATCTGGTTGTATGCCGCCCAGAGGTCATCTTTATAACCTATCTGAGCCGGAGAAACTAGTTATGCAGGAATACATCAGGGAAAACTTGGCGAAAGGGTTCATACGTCACTCTCGGTCACCAGCAGGGGCAGGGGGGTTTTTTTGGGAAGAAAAAAGACGGAGGTCTCCGCTCCTGTATTGATTACAGAGGACTGAATAAGATCACTGTGAAAAATCGCTACCCTTTACCATTGATTGACGATTTATTCACACAGGTGACCAACGCCAAGATTTTTTCTAAGCTAGATCTCAGGGGTGCATACAATCTGGTTTGCATCAGAGATGGTGACGAATGGAAGACGGCCTTTAACACACCCGATGGGCATTACGAATACCTGGTGATGCCCTTCGTGTTGTGCAATGTGCCAGCCGTCTTCCAGGAGTTGATTAATGAGGTGTTCAGAGAAGTGTTGGGGAAGTTTGTTCTGGTTTACTTGGACGATATACTAATCTTTTCGTCCAACCTCTCTGAACATCGCAAGCATGTCAGATGGGTATTAGAGAGGTTACGACCGAATCAGCCTCATGCCAAACTAGAAAAATGCCTCTTTGAGGTAGAGTCGGTAGCCTTTCTAGGTTACATCATCTCCACTTCTGGTCTCTCGATGGACCCAGGGAAGGTTTCTGCTGTCCTGGACTGGCCTCAGCCCGTGGGGCTGAAGGCACTCCAGAGGTTCCTGGGGTTTGCCAATTACTACAGAAGATTTATTAAGGGGTACTCTACCATCATCTCTCCCCTCACCAGTCTCACCAAGAAAGGGGCTGATACTCATCATTGGTCACCTGAGGCTCATACGGCCTTCTCGACTTTAAAGAAGCTGTTCTGTTCTGCCCCAATACTGAAGCATGTTGACGTCGCCTTTCCCTTCATTGTGGAGGTTGATGCCTCAGAGGTGGGTGTAGGAGTGGTATTGTCACAGAGGTCAGGATTGCAGGGCAAGCTGCATCCATGCGCTTACTTTTCTCGCAGATTTTCACCTGCCGAGAAAAATTATGACATCGGCAACCGGGAGCTCCTAGCCATCAAATTAGCTTTTGAGGAATGGCGACACTGGCTGGAGGGTGCAGAACATGTTATCACGGTTTACACAGACCACAAGAATTTGGAGTATATCGAGGGGGCTAAGAGACTTAGCCCTCGCCAGGCCCGGTGGTCCCTGTTTTTCGCTATATTTAGATTTATAATCACGTATACTCCCGGAAGTAAGAATATCAAGGCCGATGCGCTCTCTAGGTGTTTTGAGCCCGAGTCAGTGCAGCCTGCTGCTCCTGAGACTATCCTGCCTCCAAAGGTAGTCCTGGCAGCCACTGAGACTTGGAGAGATTGGTCAACCACTTTGAGTCCCTATCAACAGGATGTTCCAGAGGGGAAGCCAGAGGGGGTCATGTTTGTGCCACAGCCCTTTTGGTTACAAATTCTGCAGTTTTTTCACTCTCACAAGAATGCCGGTCATCCTAGAGCCACCAGAACTCAGGATCTACTGGCTAGATGTGCCTGGTGGCCTAGTTTAGCATCTGATTGTAAGGAATTTGTAAGGGAGTGCACGATCTGTGCGAGGAGTAAGCCCTCTCGTCAGGCCCCCGTGGGCATGTTACAGTCCTTGCCAGTCCCCAATGAACCTTGGACTCATATTTCCATGGATTTTGTGGGTGAACTCCCTCGGTCTGAAGGCAAGTCGGTCATTTGGGTGGTAGTAAATCGTTTCAGTAAGATGGCGCACTTTTTCCCTCTGAAAGGACTCCCCTCGGCCCAGGAATTGGCTGACCTCTTCATCCAGCACATCTTCCGGCTGCATGGCATTCCGGAAAATGTAGTGTCAGATCAGGGAGTCCAATTTGTTTAAAAATTTTGGAGGGCCTTTTGCCATCAATTAGACATGGAACTCGCATTCTCTTCAGGCTACCACCCTCAGACCAACGGCCAGACCGAGAGAGTTAACCAATCTCTGGAACAATTTCTCAGGTGCTATGTTGCTGATGCGCAAACTGATTGGGTAAAGTTTTTGCCGTTTGCAGAGTTTGCGCACAACAATCTGAAAAGCTCATCCTCTGGGTATTCCCCTTTTCAAGTGGTGTCAGGTAGATCATCTAAGTTTGCTCCTTTGCCAGTCGCATCAACTCCTTTTCCAGCTCTGGAGGACTGGCAGAGGGCCTTGAAAATGATTTGGGGAATGATTAAAAGGAACCTAGGGAAAGCTTTCCAAACCCAGAAGAAGCAGGCAGATAAACATCGGTCTGTAGAGTGGAGATTCTCGCCAGGAGATCTGGTGTGGGTATCCACTCGTCATTTGGCCTTGAAACAATTGTCACCCAAGCTAGGCCCTAAATTTATAGGACCATTTCCAGTGGCCAAGAAGATTAATGATGTCACATATGCTGTTGATCTCCCAGCCGGCATGAAAGGTGTGAGATCGTTCCATGGGTCCCTGTTGAAACCAGCTGTACAGGTGGACTCCTCTCCCCCCCCCCCCCCCCTGTGTTGTTGGATGACCAACCAGAGTATGAGATGGAAAAGATTCTGGATTGTCGCCTGGTGCAGAATTCCGTGCAGTATCTGGTCCACTGGAAAGGATATGGCATAGAGGAGAGATCTTCTTGGGTGCCAGATTGCCGCAGGCATGCAGAGGATTTGAAGAAAGAGTTCCATGATTTACATCCTGGAAAGCCTGGTGGAAAGTGTCCGGAGTCCACTCCTCAGGGGGGGGGGGGGGGGGTACTGTGATGAATAGCGGAAAAGCCGCCGCATGTTATGACAGTAAGGCGGCTGATTCCGCGTCTGATGCGGCGGTTTGTCCGCGTCAGCATGCGTCTGGGTTATCTGGAACTAATGGTGCACATGGGAAGAAGGGCGTGGGGGCCACCGCATGTTCTGACGGTAAGGTGGCGGATTCCGCGTCCAGTGCGGCGGTTTCCCCGCAGCAACATGCGTCTAGGTTGTCTGGACCTAGTAGTGCACACAGATGGAGAGCTACGCGCGCGCGCTGCAAGACAAGCTCTTTATACCAATAGGAGGAAGATCAGCTGATCAGGGCGGTCAGCTGATTCCTGCTCAGCCAGTGATTGGTTGATGGGAGCTGGGCGGTGCTGTGGGGCGCTTTACTATATATAGCTCCTGCTCTTCAGTTGCTGGTTGTCTGGCGTTGCGAATGCCTATGTGTTAGCACTCAGACCTTAGTCAGATCTTTCAGTGTGGTGGAACCAGGAGGACCTGGGAATCCACACTTAGCCAGTTACTGTATATCATCTGTGTTATTCTCTAGCATAGTTCCAGGGTGTTGAGATCACGTCCCTCACTCCCCAGACTAGGAATACTGTATATCATCTGTGTTATTGTCTAGCATAGTTCCAGGGTGTTGAGATCACGGCCCTCACACCCCAGACTAGGAATACTGTATATCATCTGTGTTATTCTCTAGCATAGTTCCAGGGTGTTGAGATCACGGCCCTCACACCCCAGACTAGGGATACTGTATATCATCTGTGTGTATCTCTAGCATAGCTCCAGGGTGTTGAGATCACGGACATCACACCTCAGACTAGGCCTTGTTCTGATATCTGTTATGACCTGTAGCTTTCCTGACTATTCTTCTGATCTCTAATTTGGTACCTTGCATTCTGATACACTGTTGCCGACCCGGCCTGTCTGACCTTCTGGCTGTCACCCCCCCTTAGGGTGTCCAGCCTTCCCGCAGGGGTCCCCTGCTCTACAGAGGGGACACTGCTCCTTATCAGTCAGGGACTCCCTCTCCAGGTGTCCTTGACTGCAGTAGAGTCTTCTCTACTTATTGGACCACCTGCTACCCCGGTGGTCCAAAGATTACTGTTGCACCAAAACACTTACACACTCAGGTGTCTAGAGGTTAGACATATTTGATTATTGGCGATTCTGCAGATCCTCAATCAGGTATATCTGTATCATTGGGGATACTGCAGATCGCCAAGAATCAGATTCTCTCTCTGGTTGCTGACACCTATCGTTACACACACCATATCTCCTGGGGAAAACTCAAACTCAGGTGAGCGATGGGCATCAGCACAAAATTTCTGACGGGACACCGCATTTTTCAGATTTTGCTGAACCTGAGGTCAAATTAGCTGAATGTGAGTGCTCCAATCCTCCAGAGCTGGAAAAGAGGAAGTAGAAGATGGGAAACAAGTACATTTGGGATTCTGACTCGTCACTATCAAAAATTCAGCAAAAGGCAAGTATTCTAACCATGCTTCCTGACAGTCTGAGACAAAACATTGTAGATACTGTTCTAACGACTGGTTAGTTCTCTCTGTCTGCCCATTGGTCTCGGGTGAAACCCGTAAGAGAAGGACAGTTTGATACCAAACAGGTCACTAAAAGCACGCCAGAACCGGGAAATAAACTGGACCCCTCTGTCTGACACAATATTTTCAGGGGTTCCATGTAATCGGAATACATGTATAATGAACACCCTTGCCAATTGAGCTGAGCTGAGAATAGTCCGGGAAGTGGCACAAAATGTGCCATCTTACTGAACCGATCTACAATGACCCAAATTACTTTTTTGCCTCCAGAAGGAGGTAAATCTACCTCAAAATCCATCAAGAGATGAGACCAAGGTCTTGATGGAATGGGCAGAGGCATGAGATGACCCCAGGGGGCAGTCCGGGGCACCTTACTTCTGGCACAAGTAGGGCAAGCTGCTACAAAAGCTTTACAATCTTTATTAATAGAAGGCCATCATACGTGTCGAGACACAGGATTCAGCTTTTTAACCTCCCCAGGGGTCCTGCTAGTTTAGAATCATGAAATACTTGAAGTGTCTGTAAAACGTAAATATAAGGGTACGAAATGAACTCCAGGGGTTTTCTCCGGAGTACTATCCTGTTGGAAAGGTTGTCATGTCTCAAATAAATCTGGAAATTCCTGAGTGTGAGTGGCGGCCAAAATGCAATGTACAGGTATAATCTCTTTAGGAGGGACGTCCTGAGATGATTCGGCTTCAAAGGTTCTGGATAAGGCGTCTGCCTTTATATTCTTAGATCCAAGTTTATAAGTAATTACAAAATTAAGTCGGATGAAAAACAGTGCCCATCGTGCCTGTCTGGGATTAAGCCTTTTAGCTCCCTCAATATACTGTACATTTTTATGATCAGTGTCACAGGACCCCTCGTGGCCAGAACGCAAATTGCCTTCCAATTGGTTTGGTCACACAGACCATGCAAGCTATGGTTGCGATCGGTGCGCAGAAACCGCTGAAATTTGGGCAGCAGACCAATTAGGAGGGAGCCTGTGAGTTATGGTAATTACAAATTACACACTATTTCAGGGTTTAACTGCCACCACCTCTGTTTCCTGAGACAGAGGAACTCACTGACTGGCTGAGCCTAGATCTACAAATAAAAATGGTTAAACACACTCTATTCTGTCTAGCTAGCAACAATACAATAGTAGCGTCTCTTCAGAAGTCAGGGTTCAGTTTGTGCGGCTGAATAGCAGGGTAGCTGAGTCAATAAAATGACGATAGCGTCGGTTTATTAAAAATGCAATAGAAATAATTAATATATACAGAAAATCTTTAAAATCAACAATTATGGAGACAAATTGATAACACCGTATATAAAATAAAAATGGAGAAAACGAATACTTAAATTTCGTGGAAATTAGTCCTTTCTGGGAAACTCATCAAGTTCCTTTGTTTCAGTTCAGGAGCAAAGTTCAAACAAGATGGCCGCCACTGTTCCTCAAAGTGGCAGCAGCTCTCATGAAGGTGGAAAGTGGAGGAATGAATTGCCCGGGCAGCTCATTTACTTTTAATGGAGCTGTGTTCAGAGGCGGGCTTCCAGAGTCGGCCCAAGGCCGGACTATGGTAATCAAATCTGGGCAGGGCCTTTCACAAGCCCCATAACCCTGACATTTTCTCTAGGCCAACCTACGTGGCCGGCACACAAATAATAATTACATATTATCGATCCCCAGAACCTACCAATTAATATGATACCTTGGATGCGGGTGTTAGGGCGTATGGTTCCCGAGGGGTCCATAACTCCTTAACCGAACGAGGTATGATTATGATTTGTATACCACAACGTTGGTCAAATTTTAGCAAATCCGAATCCACTACTCCCACCTCTGGGTGACACTCATTTTTCCTTTAATAAGCAGAAATCATAAATCACATGCATCCTATCCCTTTTGAACCATGGAGACGCTTTGTCTGGGTAGTCTGATCTCCTGCTGGGATTAACTTCCTTGGCTCTGAAAAGACTCCTGGTTGGTTAATTAACATCTGAGTGTGAGATCAGCTTGAACAAACTCTGAGTTTTACACCTCTGGCTTAATTAGCAAGTCACAGGGCCAGGTTTCATGAAAATAACTCTGCTAACTAACTCCTATGAAGACAGCAGAGACCCCCCAGGCTGGACTGCCTGGTATCCACCGACATAAGATTCTGATTTGGCAGCGCAATGACAATCGAGGCAGGAAACCGATTGTGATTGCGTTTTCTGGTCTGATGGCTCGTCCGTCACATCTCCCCCCAAGAAAAAAAGGCTTCAGCTAGGCATCTACAAGATGTGTGGCATTGCCGCTGATCTGGCTGACGGGTCTCATGCTGCTGGTACGGCGGGATAACCTATTGGAGCCTGCGGCTCGGTTCACCTGGACAGGTTGCTGTCCGATACCCTCAGGTTTGACCCGAAATGGACCTTTCTGGACAGGGCTGTTGCGCCACTGCGTTCTGATGTGGCATCTGCCAGGGCTGCTTACAACGGGCAGTAGGTTGGGTAGGTCAACAGCCAGCCCATGCAGGGGTTCCCTGCTAAATGGCTGTGGACCTAAGGGAACCCCGCGGGAATCCCTGGACCTTCCCAGCCCCTGACAGATGGCACATGCTTTGCAGTAGTTTGCTACATCCCTGTTCATCCTGGGCCAATAAAACTGTTTCTGAATACAGGCAAGTGTCTTGCAGACACCTGAGTGCCCTGTCAGAGGATTACCATGTGCGGATTTCAGCACAGGTCCCCTGAACGCACTCGGGACCACAAGCCATTTGGTATTTGCATGTGATCTACCAGCTGTACAGTCTCCCACCTTCCCAGTACACCTTGAAAGTGGCCCTGTCTGCGAGGGGCTTAGAGGCTTGCTGCCTGAGCGCCTCCAGGCTTGGGTCACTTTGTAGTGCTGCTGTGAGTACAGCGCTGTCAGTTTCAACCAGCTGGCCCATGTCACACTAGCATTGCCATAATTGACAGTTTTCACATCATTGACACATGCATTAATCACAGTGACAGGTACAGACACATTTTCGTTACAGACAGTTTGTACATCAAACTCAGGTACAGTTACATCATCACAACAGACAGTTTTACATCGAATTTAGGTACCTTTGAAGCAGGCACTATTGAACCCGGTACCCTTGAACTGGGCACATTCAACCCACCTTCCCCTAGCGCTCCCCCAAGTGTGTAAAGTACCTGGTGGTGGGCGGAGAGTCTGTCTCCTTCCGTGAGCGAAAAGGCAGTTGTGGCAGGTTTGTAATAGGACACAAGTTTGCCCAAATCAGTCCCCAGCAACACAGGGACTGGGAGATCATTCACAACCCCAACAACCCTTTCTTGAACCCCCAGTTGAGCTTCACTCTCGCTTGGGCTATGTATAAAAGGGAGCCCTCTACTCCAGTAAGGGCAAGGGATCGGCTGGAGCGGATGCTCTCCTCTGGCACAAGGTGTGAGTGAACTAACGTGATGTCTGCTACGGTGTCTCGGAATCCGGTGACAACTTTGTAGTTCACTCTAACAGGCTGCTGCTGGTCGGTTCGGTTGTGGATTTCCTTTCCGCGGGCAAACAGAACAAAATCTGATGATCCAGGCTGTGGTTCGCTGGCTGGTTGCCTTTGCCGTGGGTGAGGTACAGGTGATAGGTGAGCCAGGTGCTGGTGGTGTCTGCCTCCGCTCCGGACAGTCGAATTTCATGTGTCCGGGCTGTCGGCAATAGTGACAGGTGACCCCCTCAGGTGCTGCAGACCTGGGCGCAGCAGCTGCGCTGGGTGGCCTCTTTGGTGGACGGCTCACAGGGGCAGGAGAGTCTGCCAGAGTATTGAGCTGACCTCCTCTCCAGCTAGATGGTGCAGTCCTGCGTGGGTCAGGCACCCGGGTAGTCGCAAAGGTTTCAGCGAGGTTGGCAGCACAAACTGTCGTACATCAGCAGGGCAAATGTACAGAAACTGTTCTGGGACTATCAAGTCCTCCAGGACATCATAAGACCCTTTGGTGAGGCCTAGAGTCCACTGGCGGTGTGTGGTGAGCAAGCTGCTGACCACATCTCGATAAGAGTCAGAAGATTTTTTCTGCCAGGACCTGAACTTTTTGCGATAGGCTTCTGGCGTCAGTTGGTATTTCGTAATGATAGCGTCTTTTATAGCTGCATTATCATTATCTTTTTCAGCATGTAACTCTGCGAAAGCATCAAGCGCTTTGTAGTGCAGCAAAGGTGTCAGATGTCTGGCCCACTGGTCTTGGGACAGACGATACTGACGGCATGCTTTTTCAAAAGATCGCAAAAACAAGTCAATGTCAGTGTCTTTTTCAATATTAGCAAATTTAAAATTTTCACTTACGGGTGATGCTCCTTCAGCAGGGAGGCTGGGCGGTGAACCCCCGGCTGGCCTGTTGAACTTTTGCCATGTTTAGTTCATGCTGTCATTGGATCTCCCGTTCTGTAGCTTGGCGCGCCTCACGCGCTTCTGCAGCATGGCGCTCCCGCTCCTCACGCTTTTGCTCCGCCATGTACTGCAGGTAGTTTTCCAGGTCAGTGTCCATCAGCTTTCATAATGCCAGCTGCATTACCGGGTCAGCACAAATGGACATTCCAGTACTGGCCGGTTCTGGGCGAGTACTCGGAGGAACTCTGAGATCGGGGTCCACACTGACAGTCTCCTGTGTAACTGTTGCCGCATTGGCCGCAGGTTGCTCAACCTCTGTACGCTCAGGATCTTCAGTCTCTGGTTCCCCTTGTCAAAAACCTGAGCGGATTTTGCCTTTTTCATGATTGCTAACTCAGTAAAGGACCAGCCCTTAAAGGGATGCTATCATATAAATCCGGCATAGTGGGGTCTGAACCCTCTATAACAGTAATTATAGATTGATGGTATACCTTGAAATGAATCAGAGCACTCAGTATATGATTTTATATAAAAAATTGTATTTGCTTATCATACAGCATATATACAAAATATGAACAGTTCCAAGTAGTGTTTCCTTCTAACAGTATTTCATCTCATCATGGCCTTTATAGCCAAGCGATCATCCATCTTCTAAGTACATTAAAAATTAATATAACAGTTGTGTTATGTAGAATAAGATCAAAAGTAGTCTCATCTGTGTCAATAGCTGTGTATATAATAGTTGTGTAAAACTTGTAGTAATCTTAGCTTCTAAAAAACTTCTTGCTAACATCTTAACAAAACATAATGCTGAAAAATTAATCAAGTAAATCACCAGAATATTAAGCATATTACCCCTTCTCTGTCATCTCTTCAGCATCTAGAACCACTTGTGGGAAGGTAGCTTCTGCCTCATGTGTCTTCTCAGGAGATTGTTGGGCTTCTGCAAACTATGAGCTTACAGCTCCTACCTTTATAGGGGCAGGATGCAATATGGCTGCCTAATCTGGAATTTCCCTGAATCCCAGGTTCTAACTGGCTAAAACTTAGTGTGTCAACTCACTATCTTTGACATTTAAAATACCCATAACACTTTTTTGTTTTGAATACCTTAATCATAATATTATTGTTTATAAATTCCTTAATTACCTTATCTTGTGGGAATTAACGTCATTTGGAGTGCTTGACATTTGATATAGGGTCATTTCTGACGCAGTTAATTAAAAATGGATGTCACCAGCCATCTTGTCTGCTGGTTTGCCCCAGACATTGAGACTAAACAATGTCATTCATGATGCATTTCTGATAAAGTGTTCTCTGCTAATTATGTTGGAATGTCTTGGTACTTCCCCAGACAAAAGATTGGTCAGGTTGACACTGTAACCAGACCTGTGAGAGTCTTCAGCAATTTAAGACTTATTGAAGCATACAGGCTTCTAATATACTTATTTAAATATAAAGCTTATTATATAATTCTTCTTAAAACCATTACTCATATAAGAAATAATTGCAAATTAAATCTTAATAATATAAAATCATGTTTTATATATTTGTCTTTCTGATGAAGAAATAAATATAATAATGTCCACCGGCAGAGGTCAGCATTTCATAACAAATAATATTCATTATATTAATTATTTGTTCCCAAAACATCATGTGTTATCAGCTAGCTAAGACCAGAGCACGTCAACAACCTTCCAGCTTGCAAGTTAAAATAATCTTCTAAGCTTTACAGCCTGGAATATGCTGAGATATCACATAGCAATATATTAAAAAAGTACTATAACTTTGCAGTTTACATTGAAATTTTGCATAGAACATTAAAACTTAAACCATACTTATATGACAGATTTTCCTGATGAGGCTTCCCACGCCGTCCTCTGTCCCACGGGGGTCTCGCTGCAGCCCTCCGTGCAGCCGTGACGTAATATTTACCTTCCTGGCTCCTGCGCAGGCGCTCTGACAGCTGTCGGCTCCGAACTACACGGAAATACCCGATCGCCGTCGGGTCTGCTCTACTGCGCAGGCGCAAGTTTCCGGCGCCTGCGCAGTAGAGCGGCCCCTACTGAGATTGGGTATTTCCGTGTAGTTCGGAGAGGAAAGCAGCCACAGCGCGCCCGCTGGAGCCAGCAAAGGTAAATATTGAAATTACAGTCGGGCCTGTCGCCGGCTGTTCAGAGGGCTGCAGCGAGACCCCCGTGGGCCAGAGGACGGCGTGGGAAGCCTAATTAGGATCCGGAGGCTTCCCCCACCCGAGGTGAGTACCCCCCAGGGGATCTTTTTCATGTTACAGAGTCTCTTTAAGTAGCATTGTCAGCTATATTGCCAGCCTGACAATAGACTCAATAGTAAGATTAATATCTTCTCCAATAAACATATTTTGCTGGTCTAGATATGGCTGTAGTCTTTGTATATAACATATGTATGGATTCACCCATGAATCTGTAGTTTCTATCACTGTGGTAGCTCGTGTAGATATGTAGGAAAATTCTAGGCAATATTTGTCACCCATTTTAAGACATGTGGTATAAATTAAAGTTCAAAATGTATAAACAGGAATTATACCGTTCATATGGCCCCTAGGTTCTTTGGAGCACAATACATTCAACATTTTGTTGTTAGCTTACAACAGGTTAATTAGTTAGTTGGTTAGTATTATGTATTAATACAGTTAATTACACCTTTCTTATACCACAAGGTTTCTTTCACAAATGGTATGTAGCGGAACAAAGTATGTGTAGTTTGCCAGCAGACTCCCATAAAATAATGTCATCTTTCTATTTAAATATAGATATCATATTAAAAATGTAAGCATTAAAAACTTCTTTAGCAATTCAAATTGCAAGCTATCTAGTTACAGTAGCTATTTTCAAATATATTCTAAATAAAACATATGTATTAACATCTCATTGTTGAAGTTGCTTCTCCACTTCATGTTTCAGTATTTTGCAGTAATTCTCTCTCTTGAGTAGATCTTCTCTCTGATTGAAGTAGTACTCCGCACCAATCATTCATTAGTATTGGAATCAGTAATCATTCAGAATTTTCTCTTCTGGAAACTTCTTTAACAGGTATCATATAGCTTTCAATCAAGTGTCTATAATCTTGTATACGACATGCAGTTCTCATGATAGCGCGATAGGATCCCTCCTTGCACCGCTTTATAGCAATCTAGTATCAGGCCAGTGTTTTAATAGCAGTTAAGTCTGCCACTTTAACGCATTATTGACAGTTCTGGTTGTTTAGAACATTTCATCTGTAATATTATCAAATATTATCAAATATTCCCGCATTTAACTCTCGCATTTTCTGAGTTGACTATGGCTAGTCATCTTGCATCTTTAAGTCTAGTGTGTAGGACAGTCTTTGCATATCATGGCATTTGAAGGTGTTTCACTCTCTTAGTTTCTTCAGTACTACTCCGGTGTATATATATATATATATATATATATATATATATATATATATATATATATATATATATATATATATATATATATATATATACAGTGGTGCTCAGCAGAGCTCGAATATTCGAGTAGCTCGAATATTCGAGCTCTTTTCCAGCTATTCGAGCTCCGAATAGCTGCGGCTATTCGAATGGGCTATTCGAGTAAACGCGAATAGCCCATTCACTATTCGAGCTATTCGAGCAAACGGCGCTATTCGAGCTCGAATACCGAGCTCGAATAGCGTCATAGCCCAGATTGATGTCCTTAGAGCCAATCAGAGGGCTCCCAGGCCCTCTGACGGCAGCCAATCACAGAGGGGGACCCTGGCCAGCCCCTACCCTATAAATAGCGGCCGCCATGTTCCGTTTCTGCGTCCTTGCCTGAGACTTGCATAGAGAGAGAGTTGCTCCTTTGTGCTTTGGCTTAGCAAGAGCTTTATTGTGGTCATTTACCTAGCGTTTTTGCTCACATACACCTCCTATACACACCTATATTGTTGTTAGTTAGATAGACATTGTATTTTAGTTAGTAGCTTTTGTGTTACATAGAGACAGGCCAGCTGCTGCAGGCTTACAGCTTTAGGCCTCAGGGCCTGCCTGTGTGGGCAGCTGTCCTCCTGTCCTCTGTTAGTTTATTTCTCATTAGTATTAGACAGTATTAGTATTAGATAGTATTAGACAGTATTTCTGCTGTCCCTTTACTACTTAGTGATTGTTATATACTACTGTAACTGTACTAGGACACTCACTGTCACTGTTCATACTAGGCTACTAGCTCGGACTCCTGCGTGTGTGTGTGCACTCACTGTCTGTGTACTGTACACACACTCTATTTCCTTCTGATTACTGATTGATTATTGTAAATTCTACTTCCTGACAGTTACTACTTACTTACTGTAGTAGGGACACTCACTCAGTCACTGTTCATAGGCCAGCTCCTGCGCGTGTTTGCGCGTGCGTGCACTCACTGTCTGTAGTGTACACACACTCTATTTCCTTGTGATTACTACTGATAGTGATTATTGTAACTGCTGCTAGTTGTACTTCCTGACTGTTACTACTTACTTACTGTACTAGGGACACTCACTCACTCTCTGTTCATAGGCCAGCTCCTGCGCGTGTTTGCGCGTGCGTGCACTCACTGTCTGTAGTGTACACACACTCTATTTCCTTGTGATTACTACTGATAGTGATTATTGTAACTGCTGCTAGTTGTACTTCCTAACTATTACTACTTACTTACTGTACTAGCGAGTCGGGACACTCACTCAGTCACCTCACCCACCAACCCACTCCATTAAAGTACCCCACTTTTCTCCCGCCCTTTTTAAAAACTTTTGTCTTTACGCCCAAAACATCGAAGATGTCTGGAAGTGGCAGCCAGCGCGGTTTGGGCAAGGGGAAGGGCAGCAAGGGAATCAGGAGGAGAGGGAGCAGCATTGTGGCAAGCCGCGGGCGCGCCACCATGCACAGTTCCGCAGCAGCAGCGTCAGTGGCTAACATTCCTCCCATAGCCACTGGCCGTGGACGCCTTGGGCGCCGCCCAGCAGGAGCATCTGCAACTCACGCTGCAGAGACACAGCAGCAGCAGCAGCGTGTAGCACCTGCTCCGATTTTCCTCCAGCCGGGTCGGAAACGTCCCATTGAGGAAAAGGATGCAGACACTGTGGTGCAACTGATGACGGAGGATGAGCAGCCCGCCATCAGCTCTGCATCCGAGGCCTCCACCCTCACCACCACCACCACCACCACCCCTGTTCGCAGCAGCCGCCCAGCAGGGCCTGGGGAGGAGGCCAGTTCACCGTCACTCGCCGACCTGTCATTCAGCAGTCTTTTGACCCCAGGCATCATGAGTAAATTGTCTGCTGTTGTTGGCGATCTTGAGGAGGAGATGCTGATGGGCACTTTGGGGGATGAGGGATTGGACAGCAAGACTGTGGCGACAGTCAAGCAGCCCATCCATGCATCAGGAGAGGAGTTTGGGGGGTCATCATCCCAGCAGGACATGTTTCAGGAGGGGGAGGATGATGATGACCCGGTGACAGACAGAGACTGGGTGCCACCACCTCCAGGGGATGTCGTCCTCAGCAGCTCTGAGGAGGAGGAGGAGGATGCGCTTGTGGGCCTTGCAAGGAGGCGCATCATTGCAAGCATTGGCAGCAGTAGGCAGGTCCCACAACCTGCTGGTGTCTCAGGCTCAGCAGCAGCAGCAGCAGCAGCATCTGCCAGTACCACCACCAGCCGCACCCAAGCCCCCCCCCCAACCACCACAGGGAGACAGGCAGCAGCGCTTCCATGCCGTAGGGGGATGTTTCTGTCACCAATCTGGCGATATTTCACCATGCCCACTGTGTACAGCAAGTACGCCACTTGCAACCACTGTCAGCGGAAGTTGAGCAGAGGTGCAGACCCCTTAAAGTTCAGCACCAGCTCGCTCATCAACCACCTTGCTGCGAAACATTTCCACCAGCATGAGGAGTTCCAGAGGCTGAAGGCATCTGGTGCTGGCAGTGGCACCACACCCATCACTGCACAGCCTTCAGCAGCAGCAGCAACAGCAGCCACCCGCCCTCCTGCTCCTCCAGCAGCACCAGCAGGAGTGCGGAAACGCACTGCTCCTCCCCCCTCTGCAACTCCTGCCGCCGACACTGAGGCCTGTTCTGGCAGCCAGTCCTCAGTGGCCTCCTCCGCTGTGTCTGCTGATTCCCGTGCCAGCAAAAGGCCACGCCAGAGCCTTTTGAGCGAGTCCTTCCAGGGGGTGGTTAGGGCTCTGCCTCCCAGCAGCCGTCGCGTGCGGCAGCTGAACGGCTTGCTGGCACGGGCCATGTGCTCCCAACTCCTGCCGTACACGCTCGTGCAGGAGGGGAGCGACATTCGTGCGCTGCTTGCTTGCGCAGCCCCAGACTGGCAGCTCCCCAGCAGACACTTCTTTGCCCGCAAGGCCATTCCTGCACTGCACCGCTTTGTGATGGCCAATGTGGAGTGAGGGCTGGAGCACGCGGTTGGTGAAAGGGTCCACGTCACCATGGACTCCTGGAGCAGCCGCTTCGGGACAGGCCGCTACCTGTCCTTCACTGTCCACTGGGTCAGCTTGGTGGAAGGGGGTGAGGATGGGAGAGCAGCAGCGGGCACAGCAGCAGCAGCAACACAGTGGGTGGTGCCACCCCGCAGGGTCAGGGGAACTGCAGCAGGTTCCTCCGATCCTCTAGTAGAAGCAAAAAGTGTATGACCTGACGAAGGCGTGGTCAAACGCCGAAACGCGTCGTGACGTCAGACGGCACTGCGTGAGGAAGCCCCGCCCACCAGACCCTCGCTCCACACTGCAACATCGCGCTTCTCGCTCTGGCCAAGCGAGTGAGCTGAGAGAGGACCTGACGGCAGGCTCTGTTACACGCCAAATTTCATCTTACACACTGTAAGTGTAATTTTATATTGCGCATTGTCTTTTCATTAAACGTTAATGCACCAGAGAAGCGCTCTTGTTTCTCCTCCTCCTCCGATCCTCTGCCATCCTCCGGCACACCTGGCCAAACCCCCCGCCTCAGCAGCAGCGTGAAGGCCCGCCACTGCCAAGCGCTGCTGCACTTGGTCAGCCTTGGGAAGACCAAGCTGACGGCAACCCATGTGTTGGCCAAACTCCAGGAGCAGAAGAGGATTTGGCTGACCCCCAGAGGCCTCAGAGTCGGAGAGGTGGTGGCCGACAATGGGGCCAATCTGGTTGCCGCAATAGACAGGGGAAACCTGACCCACATCCCCTGTCTTGCCCACGTGCTGAACCTGGTGGTGCAGAAGTTCTTGCGCACCTACCAGGGGATGGGCGAACTGCTGGAAACGGCAAGGAACGTTGTGCGTCAGCAGGAGTGGCAAGCAGCTGCACAGTCCACCTCTGAGGGGGAGGAGGAGGAGGACTTGGTGGAGGTCCCTGACCTTGCTGCTGATGAGGGGGAGCAGCACAGTGCAGCTGAGTTGGTGCGGGGGTGGAGAGAGGATGAGGCTGACGAGGCAGAGGAGGAGGATGAGGACAGCAGCACTGCCGTCGATGTGCCAGCAGACGTGGCCCGCCTCTTCCCAATGGCAGCCCAATGGCAGCCCACATGCTGACGTGCCTGCGCAGAGACCCCAGGGTGATCCAGATGAAGCAGAGGGAGGACATCTGGATCAGCATGATGTTGGACCCACGCCTCAAGGGGAAGTTGAGCCAGTTCCTGCCGCCTGCAGGAGGAGACCCAGCGCAACAAATAAGGAGCTTGCAGCAGGCCCTTGTTGAGCGCTTGGAGGAAGCCTTCCCCCAGCCTTCCACCCCCACTGTCCAGCAGCCAGCACAGAGGCAGCAGCAGGTGCCTGCATCCAGCAGCAAGCGCCCCACAGACCTGCTGTCTCTCAGCCACGAGCTCTACAGGACTGTAGAGGCTCCGGCAGCAGTGACTAGAGAGGAGGTGCATGCAGCAGCATCCTCCACCGGTCACAGCCAGCGCCTGACCCGCATGGTGGCTGACTACATGGGGTCCTACAGCGGGCTTGACAGCGATGCCCCTGTTGATCCCATGGAGTATTGGGTCAAGCGCCTGGAGATCTGGAGCGAGCTGGCGCAGTACGCCCTGGAAGTGCTGTCCTGCCCCCCTTCCAGCGTGCTGTCCGAGCGCTGCTTCAGTGCAGCTGGTGGTGTGGTCACCGAGAAACGCTCACGTCTGTCTCACAAGTCTGTGGACAGACTGACGTTTCTCAAGATGAACCAGGCGTGGGTGGAAGGCGAGTTTCTGGCCCCTGTTGTCGGCGAGAGGGGGACATGAACTGGCTAAGAACCATCGTTAATGTGCCTTACCACCCTTTACCACCTCCTGGCTCCTGCTCACTAAGCCAGCCTGGTTCACTTTGACTATTACGTCGCCTGCAGCCACACATTTTACACCTACAGTGGGCTGCTGTGTACTGCCCTTCTGCTGTCTGTCTGTGTTTCCCACTGCCAGGGTACACAGATTTACCTTCTGCTGCCACTCTGCCACCAGCTATTACGTCAAACAATAGCTATATATCTGTGTAATTTGTTTTACAAACAAAACCAAAAAACCATTAAAAAAAAAAAAAAAAGGTTTAATTTTTCTGAGGTGCCCGGGTTGAAAACTGTGTTGTCCCAGTTGTGTATTGGACACGATGTGGGCTGCACGACCGCTGTCTGGGACCTCCTGTTGTGTTCATTTACGGCCTGGTATCACCACTAGGTACCAGGGCTATTATGTCACGCTGCCTGCCTGCTGCCACACTCACACTACTCCTCCATTCCTCCTGCTGCTGCTGTCTGTCTGTGTTTCCCACTGCCAGGGTACACAGAATTACCTTCTGCTGCCAGTCTGCCACCAGCTATTACGTCAAACAATAGCTGCACACATAATTACTCCTCCATTCCTCCTGCTGCTGTTGCTGTCTGTCTGTGTTTCCCAACGCCAGGGTACACAGATTAACCTTCTGCTGCCACTCTGCCACCAGCTATTACGTCAAAAAATAGCTATATCTGTGTAATTGGTTGTAAAACCAAAACTACAAAACCATTACAAAAAAAAAGGTTTAATTTTTCTGAGGTGCCCGGGTTGAAAACTGTGTTGTCCCAGTTGTGTATTGGACACGATGTGGGCTGCACGACCGCTGTCTGGGACCTCCTGTTGTGTTCATTTACGGCCTGGTATCACCGCTAGGTACCAGGGCTATTATGTCACGCTGCCTACCTGCTGCCACACTCACACTACTCCTCCATTCCTCCTGCTGATGCTGCTGTCTGTCTGTCTTTCCCACTGCCAGGGTACACAGAATTACCTTCTGCTGCCAGTCTGCCACCAGCTATTACGTCAAACAATAGCTGCACACATAATTACTCCTCCATTCCTCCTGCTGCTGCTGCTGTCTGTCTGTGTTTCCCAACGCCAGGGTACACAGATTTACCTTCTGCTGCCACTCTGCCACCAGCTATTACGTCAAAAAATAGCTATATCTGTGTAATTTGTTGTAAAAACAAAACAAAAAAAAACAAAAAAAAAAAAAAGGTTTAATTTTTCTGAGGTGCCCGGGTTGAAAACTGTGTTGTCCCAGTTGTGTATTGGACACAATGTGGGCTGCACGACCGCTGTCTGGGACCTCCTGCCTGCTGTGTTTATTTACAGCCCTGGTATCACCGCTAGGTACCAGGGCTATTATGTCACGCTGCCTGCCTCATTGACTGCCTGCTGCCACACACTCATCCTCCTCCTCCTGCTGCTGAATTTACCTCCTGCTGTCTGTGTGTTTCCACTGCCAGGGAGCACATACAATGGCGCTTCCAACATGCGTGCGCCACCAGCTATTTGTTACGCTCAAAAATAGCTGCATTTCTTTAAAAAAAAAATTTGAAAAGAGAAATAAGTGAAGAAGAAGACGATATAGAAGAAGATGAAGAAGATGAAGAAGAAGAAGATGAAGAAGAAGAAGAAGAAGAAGAAGGAGAAGAAGATGAAGATGAAGAAGAAGAAGATGAAGAAGATGAAGAAGATGAAGATGAAGAAGATGAAGATGAAGAAGATGAAGAAGAAGAAGATGAAGAAGAAGAAGATGAAGATGATGAAGAAGAAGAAGATGAAGAAGATGAAGAAGATGAAGAAGAAGAAGATGAAGATGAAGAAGAAGATGAAGATGAAGAAGAAGAAGACGATGAAGAAGATGAAGAAGATGAAGAAGAAGAAGAAGAAGATGAAGAAGAAGAAGATGAAGATGAAGAAGAAGAAGATGAAGATGAAGAAGATGAAGAAGATTAAGAAGAAGATGAAGAAGATGAAGATGAAGAAGATGAAGAAGAAGAAGAAGAAGAAGATGAAGAAGATGAAGAAGAAGAAGATGAAGAAGAAGATGAAGAAGAAGATGAAGATGAAGAAGATGAAGAAAAAGAAGATGAAGAAGAAGATGATGATGAAGAAGATGAAGAAGAAGAAGAAGAAGACAATATAAAAGAAGAAGAAGATATAGAAGAAGATATAGAAGAAGAAGATATAGAAGAAGAAGATATAGAAGAAGAAGAAGAAGAAGATATAGAAGATAAAGAAGAAGAAGAAGAAGTATATACAGTACTGAACAAATTTCTGGACACAACTTCTCTTTTCAACTTTTTTTTTTTAAAGGAACATCCCCACATAATCACTTGCTGTTGTTACTTGGAAAAAAAGAGGTTTCTTGCATCATTCACCCTCAAAACAAGTGTTGGAAGCTATTTAAGGCCATTTCGAATAGTCAGCTCGAATAATGAGCTCGAATACCGACTCGAATAGTGAGCTCGAATTCCGAGGTCGAATCGAATAGTAAAAATTATTCGACTCGAATATTCGACTGATCTCGAATAATTTACTATTCGAATTCGACCTAACTCGAATTTTGAAAAGGGGTATTTGAGCACCACTATATATATATACGGATTAGGTATTAAATGAATATTTGAGCTGTTCTTGCCCCTTAAGTCCTATAGCGGGTGTTCCTCTAGTTATGGTGCATCTTCTTTAACACTATCAGGCAATAACTTGTATGCTAGAACCAGTCGTAGGGCAATTTGATTTGTCCCAGGATGCTTTCTTGAAACTTGAAAAGGATAGTTAACAGTCATCTCCAAGTTGTATTATTAAACGGAACGTTGTATTGTTTTCATTATCAGTTTCATACACAGTGCAGAGTTATGTGCAGATTTATGATAGTCCCTTGCTGAACATATCTTTTCATCATTTAGGATATTTTCATCTCTCTTGGAATTCAAACGGATATTAGACTGTTCTTTATTCTGGTGAATTGGATTTTCTCCTTTAATTGTCCATGTATTGCATATTTGAATGTTTCTTAAAGAGGAACTTCAGCCTAAACAAACATCCTGTCATTAAGTTACATTAGTTATGTTAATTAGAATAGACAGGTAATATAATTTTTACCCACCCTGTTTTAAAAGAACAGGCAAATGTTTGTGATTCATGGGGGCTGCCATCTTTGTCATGGGGCAGCCATCTTTTTGGTTGAAAGGAGGTGACAGGGAGCATAAGACACAGTTCCAACTGTCCTGTGTCCTGATAACCCCTCCCAGCTGCATGTGCTAGGCTTCAAATGTCAAATTCAAATAGTAAAAAAAAAAATTGCACCAAAACAGCAGAAGGAGAGAAACAACATTAGAAATCCCATCATGCTTTGCACAGCATCAGGGGAAAAGTGCCCGGGCAGTTTTCTTCTGTGCAGGAAAAAATGAGGCTTGTATAAGAGAAACAAAGTTCTGATGCTGTGAAACTGTTAAAGAAACACCAGGCCTTTTCAGTGCTGCTGAGTCGATTTTTAGTCTGGAGGTTCACTTTAAGAATATTTTCCTTAACTTCAAGAGACTCCGTAACAAAAATTGCATCCTGTTTTTTATCATCCTACAAGTTCCAAAAGCTATTCTAATGTGTTCTGGCTTACTGCAGCACTTTGTACTATCACAGTCTCTGTAATAAATCAACTTATCTATCTCTTGTCAGACAGAGATATTTGTGAGCTGTGTGACAGAGTAACCAAGCAGCTCAGGGTGACCCAAACTACTATGAGCTGTGTGAGAAATGAATTTTTAAGCAGGGATAGTGAGAGAGACCTGGGTGAATAAATAAAGTGCCCCTAGCACTAGTGGTAATGTGTACACTAATATAGAGTATTAAAAAAAAAGTCGTTTCAATCGATAGTACTCCTTTAATGGGATCTAGCCTCAAAAAATAAGTAGAGATTTCCCCCCTTGAGGCTAGGACTATAAAAATTAAAAATTCTCTTGTTTAATGGTCGCTTCTGTATATTCATCTGATACATCTAAACATGGCAACTGCTATATCTGAGTCTTCATTACTCCTTTAGCTTCTCATGATAAAAAAATTTAAAAAAATAAAAAAAACTTCAATCTTCACTGGTGCATTTTTCTTCTATTTCCTTCTTGGCGTAATAGTTTGTTAACTTCTGAATAAAAAGACTGTAGAAGTTTTTTTTTTTTCATCAACCAAAAAACTGAGATCAGCAGTCATATAAAAAAATATATTAACAAAATATTTCATTTGTAGTCTGAGAGAAAAAAAAATCAAGTGTCATATCTCTTTAAGTCTATTTCTGAATGCATGTTGTGTTGCTGTCAGTTGGAGGATTGTCTTGTCTTCTCCTGTGTCGGCATCCGGTAGTGCTAGCCACACACCGAGGATTCTTGTTCTCATAAAAATAATACAAAAATAAAAATAAAAATTTCTTCTTACATCTCATTTATGCCTGTTGTAACTTGTCTTGTGTCTGCAGTCTTCTACATTCAAAAGAGCTATACATCTTTAAAACAGGATTTTTCCTTTTCTTTAAAAAAAAAAAAAAAAAAAAGTTAGTTATAGGAGCTTTTGCTTTCACAAAGTCTGTTCAATTGTCTAGTATAAAAAACAATGTTGATTATCTTGATAGCAAAATCTCTTCATATATATATGTTCTCTGTTTGACAAAAAGTGCTGTCATTTTTTTTTCACTGAGCTTGTCTCAAAAAGTTTTTCTGCACTTCTAAGGTAGCCATTTTCATAACGTATATTTATGTACTCTGCTTCAATATGCTGCTTCGATTTGTCAGAAAAATACTTGTAACGCTATTCCTTTTCTCAGGTTCAATAGGCCAAAGTATTTATTTTCTCTTCTAAGTCTTTTCCTAGACTATAAACTGAGTGTGCTCATTAGCTATTCTCTTCTATGAGACATTAAAGCATAAGAATATCTTCCTTCTTTGCTTTAGATTTTTGGATGCTTCATATGCATATCCAACTCTATATATGTGTATATAAGTCCTTTTTTATTCTCTTATCGCGATAGAAAACTATGGTCTATACTTCCACCATAGAAAGTATTTTTCAAGATAACAATCAAGATAACTATTAACTGTTGGGCGCCAACTGTCAAAAACCTGAGCAGTTTTTACCTTTTTCATGATTGCTAACTCAGTAAAGGACCAGCCCTTAAAGGGTTGCTATCATATAAATCCGGCATAGTGGGGTCTGAACCCTCTATAACAGTAATTATAGATTGATGGTATACCTTGAAATGAATCAGAGCACTCAGTATATGATTTTATATAAAACATTGTATTTGCTTATCATACAGCATATATTCAAAATATGAACAGTTCCAAGTAGTGTTTCCTTCTAACAGTATTCCATCTCATCATGGCCTTTATAGCCAAGCGATCATATATCTTCTAAGTACATTAAAAAAATAATATAACAGTTGTGTTATGTCGAATAAGATCAAAAGTTGTCTCATCTGTATCAATAGCTGTGTATATAATAGTTGTGTAAAACTTGTAGTAATCTTCTTAAAGAAATAGCATAAAAAATAGCTTCTAAAAAACTTCTTGCTAACAGCTTAACAAAACTTAATGCTGAAAAATTAATAAAGTAAATCACCAGAATTACCCCTTCTCTATCATCTCTTCAGCATCTAGAACCACTTGTGGGAAGGTAGCTTCTGCCTCATGTGTCTTCTCAGGAGATTGTTGGGCTTCTGCAAACTATGAGCTTACAGCTCCTACCTTTATAGGGGCAGGATGCAATATGGCTGCCTCATCTGGAAGTGCCCTGAATCCCAGGTTCTAATTGGCTAAAACGTAGTGCGTCAACTCGCTATCTTTGACATTTAAAATACCCATAACACTTTTTTGTTTTGAATACCTTAATCATAATATTATTGTTTATAAATTCCTTAATTACCTGATCTTGTGGGAATTAACGTCATTTGCAGTGCTTGACATTTGATATAGGGTCATTTCTGACGCAGTTAATTAAAAATGGATGTCACCAGCCATCTTGTCTGCTGGTTTGCCCCAGACATTGAGACTAAACAATGTCATTCATGACGCATTTCCGATAAAGTGTTCTCTGCTAATTATGTTGGAATGTCTTGGTACTTTCCCAGACATAAGATTGGTCAGGTTGACACTGTAACCAGACCTGCGAGAGTCTTCAGCAATTTAAGACTTATTGAAGCATACAGGGCTTCTAATATACTTATTTAAATATAAAGCTTATTATATAATTCTATAATTCTTCTTAAAACAATTACTCATATAAGAAATAATTGCAAATTAAATCTTAATAATATAAAATCATGTTTTATATATTTGTCTTTCTGATGAAGAAATAAATATAATAATGTCCACCGGCAGAGGTCAGCATTTCATAACAAATAATATTAATTATATATGACTATGAAACCGCCAGGTGGCATCATTGAATCATCTTTAACTAATTGGGAAAACACCTCCTATTGTTAATATTGTATAAAGCTTGTTCCCAAAACATCATGTGTTATCAGGTAACTAAGACTAGAGCACGTCAACAACCTTCCAGCTTGCAAGTTAAAATAATCTTCTAAGCTTTACAGAGAGGAAAAACCGAGAGCCCAATATAGTGTAGTAAGTCTAGGCAATTGAGTATGTGAGAAGGAGTAAAATATATACTCACAAACCAGGGTTACCTCCAGGCAACCACTGTATAGGCAGGTGAGGAGATTGACCTGTCCCCACTCAGGATTAAGAAGTCGCTCTCTGCAGACGTGAAGAAAAAGGGGTATCCCCCTCCACCAAGGGTGGATATACAATATAGCGTGAATATAACAGAGGCGCCAAAAGGATAAGAACACGATTTAAAATATTTAAAATTGCTTAGGAGGCAGTGGTGGACTTACCTCCCTCAAGCAGACACAGGAAGCTGTGTAATTCAACAAAGGTAAATTTAATGGTATACTCCAGGGGTTAAATACTAGTATTTAACACTTACACTTTATCAGGTGTCCAGAGGTTAGTTATACTTGTATTATTGCTGATTCTGCAGATCATCAATAATCAGGTATATATCTGTATTCTTGGTGATACTGCAGATCACCAATAATCAGATTCTCTCTGTGTGCTGACACCGATCGTTACACTATGCAAAATTTCAATGTGAACTGTAAGGTTATAGTACTTTTTTAATATATTGCTATGTGATATCTCAACATATTCCAGGCTGTAAAGCTTAGAATATAGCGTGAATATAACAGAGGCGCCAAAAGGATAAGAACACGATTTAAAATATTTAAAATTGCTTAGGAGGCAGTGGTGGACTTACCTCCCTCAAGCAGACACAGGAAGCTGTGTAATTCAACAAAGGTAAATTTAATGGTATACTCCAGGGGTTAAATACTAGTATTTAACCCCTGGAGTATACCATTAAATTTACCTTTGTTGAATTACACAGCTTCCTGTGTCTGCTTGAGGGAGGTAAGTCCACCACTGCCTCCTAAGCAATTTTAAATATTTTAAATCGTGTTCTTATCCTTTTGGCGCCTCTGTTATATTCACGCTATATTCTAAGCTTTACAGCCTGGAATATGTTGAGATATCACATAGCAATATATTAAAAAAGTACTATAACCTTACAGTTCACATTGAAATTTTGCATAGTGTAACGATCGGTGTCAGCACACAGAGAGAATCTGATTATTGGTGATCTGCAGTATCACCAAGAATACAGATATATACCTGATTATTGATGATCTGCAGAATCAGCAATAATACAAGTATAACTAACCTCTGGACACCTGATAAAGTGTAAGTGTTTTGGTGCAACAGTATATGAGCCGGTGATTCCCTGACAGCTGGGAATCAGATTCTACTGCAGTCAAGGGACTCCTATGAGATAGAGTTCCTGACTGGATAGCAGAGAGATCCCTTTGAGGGACAGGGAGTCCCTGCAGCTACTGGACACCCCACCGGGGGGGTGTCCCAGATAGTACAGAGGAACTAAACACCCAAGGAGTGAGTGACAGTTAGAGAGGTCGGCCAGGCCATGTCGGCAACACACGAGCAGATAAGGTACAGAGACAGAAGGCTGATTCGGTAAAAAGGGACAGGCAGGGTTGGCAACAGGTAATCAGATATGTGTAGGTACCGAATCAGAAAGCAGAAGGAGGGTCAAGAGAGCAATTGGTCATAACAGATATCAAGCAGAGGCCTAGTCTAGGATGTGAGGTCCGTGGTCTCAACAC
This sequence comes from Hyperolius riggenbachi, assembly GCF_040937935.1. NCBI lineage: Eukaryota > Metazoa > Chordata > Amphibia > Anura > Hyperoliidae > Hyperolius > Hyperolius riggenbachi. The sequence goes on along the minus strand of NC_090657.1, from coordinate 117,233,424 downwards.
CCAGGAACTGGTCTAAGGAATAACACAGTAATGACACAGTATCCCTAATCTTGGGTGTGAGGTCCGTGGTCTTAACACCCTGGAACTAGTCTAAAGTATAACACAGTAATGACACAGTATCCATAAGCTGGGGTGTGAGGTCCGTGGTCTCAACACCCTGGAACTGGTCTAAAGTACAACACAGTAATAACACAGTAATCTGGCTAAGTGTGGATTCCCAGGTCCACCTGGTTCAACCACACTAAAAGATCTGACTATGGTCTGAGTGCTAACACATAAGCATTTGCAACGCAGACAACCGGCAAATGACAGGGCGAAGTATACATAGCAGAGTGCTCCTCAGCGCCGCCCAGTCTCATTCAGCCAATCACCTGCTGTGCTGGGATCAGCTGATCGTCCAGATCAGCTGATCCCTCTCCTATTGGCATAAAGGGCTTGCCTGTTAGCGCGCACACGCGTAGCTCTCCATCTGTGTGCACTACTAGGCTCAGACAAACCAGGTGCATGCTGCTGCGGAGAAACCGCCGGTCTGAACGCAGCACCAGCCGCCTCGCTGTCAGACCACATGGTGGTGTCTCCGCAATCCATTACAGTACCCCCCCCCCCCCCCGAGGAATGGACTCTGGACACTTCCCACCAGGCTTCCCAGGATGTAAGTCATGAAACTCCTTTTTTAACTCCTCCGCATGCATGCGGGAATCTGGCACCCAAGATCTTTCCTCTATGCCATATCCTTTCCAGTGGACCAGATACTGCACGTAGTTCTGCACTAAGCGAGAATCCAGGATCTTTTCAATCTCATACTCTGGTTGGTCATCCACCAACACAGGGGGGGGGGGGGGAGAGGAATTCACGTGTACTGCTGGCTTTAAAAGAGACACATGGAATGATCTCACACCTCTCATACTGGCTGGGAGATCAATCGCGTAAGTGATATTATTGATTTTCTTGGACACTGGAAATGGTCCTATAAATCTAGGGCCCAGTTTGGGTGACAGTTGTTTCAAGGCCAAATGTCGAGTGGATACCCACACCAAATCTCCTGGAGAGAACTTCCACTCTACGGACCGTTTTTTATCTGCCTGTCTTTTCTGGGTTTGGAAAGCTTTCCCCAGATTCCTCTTAACCATTCCCCAAATCTCCTTTAGAGCTCTTTGCCAATCTTCCAGGGCTGGGAATGGTGTAGATGCAACCGGCAAAGGAGCAAACTTAAGTGATCTCCCTGTTACTACCTGAAATGGGGAAAACCCAGAAGAGGAGCTTTTCAGGTTGTTGTGCGCAATTTCCGCAAATGGCAAAAACTTTACCCAATCGGATTGCGCATCCGCAACATAACACCTGAGGAATTGTTCCAGGGATTGGTTAACTCTCTCGGTCTGGCCGTTGGTCTGTGGGTGGTAGCCTGATGAAAATGCGAGATCCATGTCTAACTGATGGCAGAAGGCTTTCCAAAACTTTGAAACAAATTGGACTCCCCGATCTGACACTACATTCTCCGGAATGCCATGCAGCCGGAAAATGTGCTGGATGAAGAGATCAGCCAATTCCTGGGCCGAGGGGAGTCCTTTCAAAGGGACAAAATGAGCCATCTTACTGAATCTGTCCACTACCACCCAAATGACCGTCTTGCCCTCAGACCGAGGGGGCTCACCCACAAAATCCATGGAGATATGGGTCCATGGTTCACTCGGAACTGGCAAAGGCTGTAAGGTGCCAACAGGGGCCCGACGAGAGGGTTTACTCCTTGCACACACTGCACACTCTCTTACAAACTCCTTACAATCTGTTGCTAATGTAGGCCACCATGCACATCTGGCCAGTAACTCTTAAGTTCTGGTGGCCCCGGGATGACCAGCATTCTTGTGAAAATGAAACAGTTGCAAGAGTTGTAAACGGAAAGGCAGTGGTACAAACATGACCCCATCAGGCTTCCCCTCTGGAACATCCTGTTGGTAAGGACTCAGAGTGACTGTCCAATCCCTCCAGGTCTCAGTGGCTGCCAGAACTACCTTCTGAGGTAGGATGGTCTCAAGGGCTGAGGGCTGTACTGTCTCAGGTTCAAAACACCTGGATAAGGCATCGGCTTTGATGTTTTTACTACCAGGGGTATACGTAATTACAAATCTGAATCTTGCAAAGAAGAGGGACCACCGGGCCTGGCAGGGACTAAGTCTCTTAGCACCCTCTATGTACTCCAGATTCTTATGATTTGTATAAACTGTGATAGTGTGTTCTGCACCTTCTAGCCAGTGTCGCCATTCCTCAAAGGCTAACTTGATGGCTAAAAGCTCCCGGTTGCCTATGTTTTTCTCTGTGGGTGAAAATCTACGGGAAAAGTAGGCACATGGGTGGAATTTGCCCTGCAAGCTTGACCTCTGAGACAATACAGCTCCCACCCCCACCTCTGAGGCATCAACCTCCACAATAAAGGGAAAGGTGACATCTACATGTCTCAGTATAGGTGCGGAACAGAACAGTTATTTTTAGTGTGGAAAAAGCCGCATGAGCCTCTGTTGACCAGTGATGAGTATCAGCCCCTTTCTTGGTGAGACTGGTGAGGGGCGAGATGATGGTAGAGTACCCCTTTATGAACCTTCTGTAGTAGTTGGCAAAGCACAGAAATCTCTGGAGCGCCTTCAGTCCAACAGGCTAAGGCCACTCCAGGACAGCGGAAACCTTCCCATTGATCCATTGAGAGGCCAGAGGTGGAGATAATGTACCCCAAGAAGGCAACCAAGGTTACTTCGAAGAGGCATTTCTCCAGTTTGGCGTAAAGCAGATTCTGTCTTAACTTTTCTAACACAAACTTAACATGTTTGCGGTGTTCAGAGAGATTGGACGAAAAGATCAGTATATCGTCCAGATAGACTAGGACGAACTTCCCCAACACCTCCCTGAATACCTCGTTAATTAACTCCTGTAAGACAGCCGGAGCGTTACACAGCCCGAAGGGCATCACTAGGTACTCGTAATGCCCGTCGGGTGTGTTAAAGGCTGTCTTCCATTCGTCACCATCTCTGATACGCACCAGATTGTATGCACCTCTCAGATCTAGCTTTGAGAAAATCTTGGCGTTGGTCACCTGAGTGAACAAGTCGTCAATTAAGGGTAAAGGGTAGCGATTTTTCACTGTGATCTTATTTAGGCCTCTATAATCAATGCAAGGACGAAGGCCTCCATCTTTTTTCTTTACAAAAAAGAATCCTGCCCCTGCTGGTGAAAGGGAGGGGTGGATGAACCCTTTAGCCAAGTTTTCTCTGATGTATTCCTGCATAGCTAGTTTCTCAGGCCCAGACAGATTATAGAGGTGACCCCTGGGTGGCATACAACCAGATCTCAAATCAATGGGACAATCAAAGGTACGGTGGAGGGGAAGTTTATCTGCCGACTTGGGACAGAAGACTTCAGCAAATTCTGCGTTTTGTTTTGGCACCCCTTCAACCTTAATGCTGGTATTACCCACGGTTACTTTCGCTAAACAATGATGATAACAAAGGGTCGACCAGCTTGTTAGCTGACCTGAAACCCAGTCTATCTGAGGGGAGTGAAGTTGTAACCAGGGCATGCCAAGAATGATGGTGGAGGTTGCCATACGCAAGACCAGAAATTGCAGATTCTCCTCATGTAGTACCCCAACACACTGAACTTCAGATTCGGAGTACGGGACAGAGGATGTCTACTCTGCAGAGGAGAGTCATCTACAGCAGTGACCAAAATTGGTTGGTCCAATGGGAGTATAGGGATTCCCAATTTTTTTGCAAACTCGTAATCTATAAAGTTAGCTGCTGAACCAGAGTCAATGAAAGCTTCAGTGGTAACAGTCTGACCCTTCCATGTGACAGAACAAGGAAGGAGCAAACGATTGTTGTCTAGAGGTAAAGTCTGCGCGCCTAGGGTATTACCTCTGACTACACCTAGGCAGCAGCGTTTCCCGACTTCTTGGGGCAATTCTGCACTCTATGGCCCTCCTCTGCACAGTATAAACAGAGCTGTTCTGTTTTCCTGTGATTCCTCTCCATCCGTGTCAACTTGGACTGACCAATTTGCATTGGTTCTGGCGGAGGTGAGACGGGTGGAGGAGAGGCGTAAGAGACATATCTGACCACGTTATTACCACGGGTTTGCTTCTGATACCGTAAACGGCGATCAACCCGTACTGCTAAAGAGATTGCCTCATCAATAGTTTTTGGTTCAGGGTGTCCCAACATCAACTTTGAAACTGCGTCTGACAACCCTGATAAAAAACAATCTAACAGTGTGAAAGGCCCCCACCTAGCTGAGACAGACCACTTTCTGAATTCAGCTGCATAGACTTCCACTGGATCCCTGCCTTGACGTAAGGTCTTTAGCTTCCGCTCAGCAGTAGAGGCAATGTCCGGATCGTAATAAATTATAGCCATGGATTTAAAAAACTCCTCTACTGATGTCAGCGCCTCGTGCCCTGCCTGCAGGTTATAGGCCCAAGTTTGAGCATCTCCTGACAGCAGGGTCTTAATAAATGTGATTCTCTGTGCCTCTGTTCCTGACAAGTTAGGTCTTAGTTCAAAATACGACATAATACGATTCTTAAAATTCTGAAAGGCAGATCTATGACCAGAAAACCTTTCTGGTACAGACATACGTAAGTCTGTAACTGGAGGAGATCGCACTGAATTTACAGCCGTCTGAAGGACCTGTAAGGACACAGATAAAGCAGAGATCTCGGCCTGCTGACCGTCCAGCACTCTGATGAAATTTTCCACCGAGGTGGTGAGTGTGTCAAGACGGCTGTTAAGTGCGTCCATTTTGTTTTTCAGGTCTGCCGTTCTGTAACGATCGGTGTCAGCACACAGAGAGAATCTGATTATTAGTGATCTGCAGTATCACCAAGAATACAGATATATACCTGATTATTGATGATCTGCAGAATCACCAATAATACAAGTATAACTAACCTCTGGACACCTGATAAAGTGTAAGTGTTTTGGTGCAACAGTATATGAGCCGGTGATTTCCTGACAGCTGGGAATCAGACTCTACTTCAGTCAAGGGACTCCTAAGAGATAGAGTTCCTGACTGGATAGCAGAGAGATCCCTTTGAGGGACAGAGAGTCCCTGCAGCTACTGGACACCCCACCGGGGGGGGGGGGGGTGTCCCAGATAGTACAGAGGAACTGAACACCCAAGGAGTGAGTGACAGTTAGAGAGGTCGGCCAGGCCAGGTCGGCAACACACGAGCAGATAAGGTATAGAGACAGAAGGCTGATTCGGTAAAAAGGGACAGGCAGGGTTGGCAACAGGTAATCAGATATGCGTAGGTACCGAATCAGAAAGCAGAAGGAGGGAGAAGAGAGCAATAGGTCATAACAGATATCAAGCAGAGGCCTAGTCTAGGATGTGAGGTCCGTGGTCTAAACACCCAGGAACTGGTCTAAGGAATAACACAGTAATGACACAGTATCCCTTATCTTGGGTGTGAGGTCCGTGGTCTCAACACCCTGGAACTAGTCTAAAGTATAACACAGTAATGACATAGTATCCCTAAGCTGGGGTGTGAGGTCCGTGGTCTCAACACCTTGGGACTGGTCTAAAGTATAACACAATAATGACACAGTATTCCTAAGCTTGGGTGTGAGGTCCGTGGTCTCAACACCCTGGAACTGGTCTAAAGTATAACACAGTAATAACACAGTAATCTGGCTAAGTGTGGATTCCCAGGTCCACCTGGTTCAACCACACTAAAGGATCTGACTATGGTCTGAGTGCTAACACATAAGCATTTGCAACGGCAGACAACCGGCAACTGACAGGGAAGAAGTATATATAGCAGAGCGCTCCTCAGCACCGCCCAGTCTCATGCAGCCAATCACCTGCTGTGCTGGGATCAGCTGATCGTCCAGATCAGCTGATCCCTCTCCTATTGGCATAAAGGGCTTGCCTGTTAGCGTGCAGCTCTCCATCTGTGTGCACTACTAGGCTCAGACAAACCAGGCGCATGCTGCTGCGGAGAAACCGCCAGTCTGAACGCGGCACCAGCTGCCTCGCTGTCAGACCACGCGGCGGTGTCTCCGCAATCCATTACACATAGAACATTAAAACTTAAACCATACACATATGACAGCTTTTCCTGCATAAATTAAACCGCTAGAATTCTGACACCCTCGACGTGAGTCAGATGGGCTGGCGTCCACCTCAGCGGACACATCCAGCTCCCGCTGTTGCTGGCTATCCCATCTGTACAAGTCTGTTATCAGGTCCTGTTGTTTCTTGCGGCAGATGTCAATGCCTCTCGCTTGGCAAAGATTTTGCAGGTCTGCCAGGCACATGTTCTTGTAGTTCCCGGACATTTCCATGCCAAATAAAATAAAACTTTTGGGGAGGGGTACTGGCTACACAGTCTCTCTGTATATATAAAAAATATATTGTATTTCAGCTACTACCAACGAATTTAGTTCGTTTCTCAACAGGGCTAATCTGATAGCACTATCTGAGATACTTTCAGCTCAACACAGATCCCACCGCTGCCACCAATGTCACAGGACCCCTCGTGGCCGGAACTCAAATTGCCTTCCAATCGGTTTCACCACACAGACCATGCAAGCTGTGGTCGCGATCGGTGTGCAGAAACTGGGCAGCAGACAGATTAGGGGGGAGACTGTGAGTTACGGTAATTACAAATTACACACTATTTCAGGGTATAACTGCCACCATCTCTGTTTCTTGAGACAGAGGAACTCACTGACTGGCTGAGCCTAGATCTACAAATAAAAATGGTTAAACACACTCTATTCTGTCTAGCTAGCAACAATACAATAGTAGCGTCTCTTCAGAAGTCAGGGTTCAGTTTGTGCGGCTGAATAGCAGGGTAGCTGAATCAATAAAATGACGATCGCGTCGGTTTATTAAAAATGCAATAGAAATAATTAATATATACAGAAAATCTTTAAAATCAACAATTATGGAGACAAATTGATAACACAGTATAGAAAATAAAAATGGAGAAAACGGATACTTAAAGTTCATGGAAATAAGTCCTTTCTGGGAAACTCATCAAGTTCCTTTGTTTCAGTTCAGGAGCAAAGTTCAGACAAAATGGCCACCACTGTTCCTCAAGGTGGCGGCAGCTCTCATGAAGGTGGAAAGTGGAAGAATGAATTGCTCGGGCAGTTCATTTACTTTTAATGGAGCTGCGTTCAGAGGCGGGCTTCCAGAGTCGGCCCCCGGGCCGGACTATGGTAATCACATCTGGGCATGGCCTTTCACAAGACCCATAACCCTGGCATTTTCTCTAGGCTGACCTATGTGGCCGGCACACAAATAATAATTACATATTATCGATCCCCAAAACCCACCGATTAATATGATACCTTGGATGCGGGTGTTAGGGTGTATGGTTCCCGAGGGGTCCATAACTCCTTAACCGAACGAGGTATGATTATGATTTGTATACCACGACGTTGGTCAAATTTTAGCGAATCCGAATACACTACTCCCACCTCTGGGTGACACTCAGTTTTCCTTTAATAAGCAGAAATCATAAATCACATGCATCCTATCCCTTTTGAACCATGGAGACACTTTTTCTGGGTAGTCTGATCTCCTGCTGGGATTAGCTTCCTTGGCTCTGAAAAGACTCCTGGTTGGTTAATTAACATCTGAGTGTGAGATCAGCTTGAATAAACTCTTATTTTTACACCTCTGGCTTAATTAGCAAGTCACAGGGCCAGGTTTCATGAAAATAACTCTGCTAACTAACTCCTATGAAGACAGCAGAGACCCCCCCAGGCTGGACTGCCTGGTATCCACAGACATAAGATTCTGATTTGGCAGCGCAACGACAATCGAGGAAGGAAACCGATTGCGATTGCGTTTTCTGGTCTGACGGCTCATCCGTCACAATCAGTATAAACTGTGATTGGATAATTTGCCCCCTCCAACCAGTGCCTCCACTACTCGAACGCCATTTTAACAGCCAACCGCTCCCGATTGCCAATATCAAAGTTGCATTCTGCCGGGGCACCTGAGTCAATAAAGGCTTTGGTTTGAACCAAATCATTACCCCAGTGTATGATGACTGGTAAAATAATTTTCTTTATTTTTAGGGGAACAATTGGCCCGCCCAGGTGAGGTTCCCCAACTTCACCTAGGCGCTGGAGTTTTCCAGAGCCTTTCCCTTTGCAGAAAAGTTCTGGACAAAGTGACCCTTTTCACCACAATACATACAGAGGCCTGCCTGCTTTCTTCTGAGCTTCTCTGCGGGTGAAATTCGCGAGAAGCCCAGTTGCATCGGCTCTTCACTGGAAGATGAATTGGCTGACCTAGGGTTCCCGGAGACGGAATAGATTTTATTCTGGCGTCTGTATCTAATCTGTCTGTCATCCCTAATGGCCAGAGAAATAGCATCTTCCAAGGTTTTTGGTTCAGGATGGCTTACCAACACAACATGTCATTAACAGTATCTGTTAAACCAAAAAGGAACTGGTCTAGGAGTGCTGCCTCACCCCACTTGACTGATGCAGACCATTTCCTGAACTCGGCCGCATACTCCTCAGCAGTATGCTTACCCGGACGTAAGTCTCTTAACTTACGGGTAGCTGTGGCAGAAATGTCTGGATCAGCGTATATTGTTGCCATAGAGTCAAAGGAACTTTCCACAGAGGAAAGAACTACGTGACCAGGAACTAACACATAGGTCCAGGTTTGAGAGTCACCCTGTAATAATGTTTTAATCAGAGAGATTTTCTGAGACTCAGTACCAGAGGATCTTGACCTAACCTCAAAGTACGACATACAACAGTTACGAAAATTACTAAAATCAGAACAATCTCCTGAAAATTTTTCAGGTAGAGGCATTTTGGGTTCCATAACGGCTGGAACAAAAGCAGGTAGAGGAGCCTGCTGATTATTAACATTCGCTGGTATGTTCATCTGAGCAAGTGTGTTGGTTAGCTGAGTTAACTGCGTTTGTTGATTGGCCACTTACTCAGCGAGATGGTTGACAGTGCCTGCGAGTGTTAGAATCTGGTCTTGCAATTCCTCCATAATATATTTTTTATGGGCCTTGTGTGCGTGGTAAGATAGCGTACAGGTAATATACAAACAATAGTACAATAGTGTAGTCAATATCAGGCTAAAGTAGTTCACTAGTCAGAGAAATCAAGGTACAGAGTAGCTAGGCTAATTCGTAGTCAATAATCGAGCAAAGTCATACACATAGATCAGATGTCAGTCATATTGTAAGGATTAGGCAATAACGAAGTCAGGGCCAGGCCGAGTCGGTAACAAATATCAGATGGCAGCGGTACAGAAGGACTAGACAGGAGCGAGGTTAAGAGGCAGGCAAAAGTCGGTACACAGATAATACACAATGAGATGTTACAATAATAATATTACTAGAATATATACGAAAATAATAAAGACTGACTAACTGGAGTGCATATAGTGCGTCTACACAATATATCAATGTAGCTCAGAGTAGCTGTGATGATCGCTGCTGCAGCAGCTGTTGCTGGAAGTAGTAGTGCTGCAGCTCAGGCAGTTCTGATCTATTTCCATGCAAGCTGCATAGCTTTGTCTGTCTTTCCCTGCTGTCAGCTTGTGACTGATTATCATTCACCTGTGTGGGAATCTGCATGTCTGCTCCCATTGGATGACCTCAGTATAAAGATCTGCTTCCTGCAGGGTTTTTTTGGGTTTTCATAGCTTCAGCTTAAGCCTGCCTTGCTGTCGCTTTAGCCCCCGATCGTGTTTCTTGTTTAAAGATACTTTGCTGGTCTTTGCATCATATATTGGTTCATTGCCAATATATATGCATACCAGCACGTTTATTATTTTCCTTGTATTTGTGTTACGTTGATACATCAGTGTCGCTGATGTATACGTACACAAACTGTTTATATCCTGTGTGCAGTTAGTCAGCTTTCCAGCACGTTTTGGTAGGTTGCGCGTACCGTGACCACCCGTGCTGAGGTAGTTACCCTGCTCCTGGTCCTGTTTGTGGATTGCGTTCATCTCTGCGAAGAGATAACGAATCCTTCTGAATCCTGTTCTGTTACCGTTTGTGGATTGCGTTCATCTCTGCGAAGAGATAGCGAATCCTTCTGAGTCCTGTTCCCTGTGTTACTCCATTCCTAGTCAGCGTTCCTGCTTATGTCATATATCGGTTCATTGCCGATATATACATATGTTAGTCAGACGTTACAAATAGTTTTCATTGATAGCTGTAATTGTAATACGCTAGGAAAACATACTTATTGTATATTTATCTGTGTTACGTTCATCTATCTTAATCCTGCTATTTTCTGACTATCCTGTCCTGTCTTTGTGAGGCACGCCATCGCCGCATCGCATTGGCTGCCTCATTCCAGTCTGTCTGGTTTTGGACGCTTGCTGTCGCTAAGTAGCCGCTAGCTAGCAAGCGTTCATTCTGTCTACCTGTCCTGATCTTCTCAGTTCTGGTTTATGCACTCAGCGCTACTTTGCGCTGAGACGTTATAACGAAAGCATTGTTTGTGGCTGTCAGATCTGCACCGGCTCTGTGCGCCACAATCTCCTATTGGAGTCAGTCCTCCCCTCCACTATACTAGGGATAGCCTGTTTCCTTGTGCTAGTGTGTGTACCTCCTCCACGCCAGCTCATGCGTTGCATGCTGACTGTGGAGAATACACCACCAAGCCTTACAGTAGCTAGCTAGACCTAGAACCAGCGAACTGATTAGTATCGAGGCCAGTGAGTGACTGCGAGCTCTGGCCTTAAATACAAACCCCAATTCCCCAGAAACCGCTCCCATAGTGATGTCACTTCAGTGTTTTTCTGTGATGTCACTTCAGGCTGTTTTTCGCCTGAAGAAAGGAGAAAGCTTCTCTCCAGAAACGCGACGTGTTGTGTAATAAACATTTTATTGTTTTTTCAAGCAAATCCGGACTTCACCGTGTATCCTTTCCACATGCACTGCACCTTCCAGGAATCTTTAGCTGCACGTTCTATCCCCATACACAGTGGAAGTTCAGAGTGCGGATAACAAACTTGAATACACTGCCTCCAGGCACTACATTCAGCAAGACCCAGCGAGCGGCCATTTATGGAGCTCAGCTGATGTGACCGATAATGTTTTAAAGCGCCACCGCTGCTTGCGTCCCCGCCTTAGAGAGGGACAACTCTAGACTGCTGACAAACCCATATGGGCTAGTCAGTCAGTCCTAAAGGTGAGATCATTCCCCGGCAGGCTTGCCAGGGACAACTGCTACCTTCTGAGTGTGCTCTCCTCTCTCTCCTTCAATACCCCTCACCCCTTGTTTGTACAGATACTTGCACCACTGTCCAGTGGCTTCCAGAGAGCGGCACCACCACTACTTTGATCCTCAGCCTACACACTGTATAACACCACTACAGGACGCTCCCCTGTATATACAGGAGTCTTCTATATATTATATACAATGCCCAGTGTATAAGGGACACTACCTACTGCAAACCACTGCACTGACATAGCATCTCTTTTTTGGAGATAACAGGATAACAGAGGTGGCAACAGGATAAAAAAAACTCTAAAAGAACTTAAAAACACATCTTGGTAATAGAGGAGGCAGTGGTGCCAGTGTTGATGATACTGGCAGATGCTGTTTACTCCTATCTGTTATTGCCTGATGAAGAGGGTTTGTATCCTGCGAAACGCATTGCACTTTATTTGGAGTATCCAATAAAATAGTTTTGTCTGAAAATCCACAGTCGTGTGTTCTGCTTGGAGGAGGTGAGTCCACCACTGCCTCCTCTATTACCAAGATGGGTTTTTAAGTTCTTTTAGTGTTTTTCTATCCTGTTGGCGCCTCTGTTATCCTATTATCTACATCAAGTCCACCCTTGGTGGAGGGTTGTACCCTTCTTTCTTCTACTACAGAGAGCGACTTTTTAATCCTGAGTGGGGTCAGGACAATCTCCCCACCTGCTTTGACAGTGGTTGCCTACTTGGTAACCCTGGTTTGTGTTTATTAAATTAATATTATTACTCTTCCAATTATACATTACCAGTACATACTACACTATATTGGGATCTTGGTGTTTTCTCTTTTTCTCATCTCTTTTTTGGAGCCCAGGACCAGCTGCTCATTTGCTGTCTCTTTCAGTGGCTAAGCACTTTACAACTTAGCTCCTAGTTATCTAAACTTATTTCCATATACTATCCTACATGCAATCTCCGCTCTACCAACAATATTTTCCTATCTACCTCTCTGGTCACCTCTTCTTACTCCTGCCTACAGGACTTCTTTCGATTCTGTCCCCTCCTCTGGAACATCCTCCCTCAACACCCCCAACACCCTCCATCTCCACTCACCCACATGTACCCTTTTTAAGCCCAACCTGAAATCCCACCTCTTCAGGCAAGCATGCTCTCTCACTTAGGACATGCTGACCACCATTTTACCATTTCACATAACACTTCCCTTCACCTATTGTACTATCTTTTAACCCTCTAGACCAGTGGTTCCCAACCTTTTCCAGGTCGTGACACATCACGACAAACATTCAGATATCCGGGACACGTCACATCATGCCAAACATTCAGATATACATGACACGTCCTGTATGATAGAAAAGAGGGGCTCAGTAACAATCTGATGATGCTGCAGGCACAATGAGGGGCTCAGTAACAATCTGCTGATACTGCAGGCACAATGAGGGGCTCAGTAACAATCTGCTGATACTGCAGGCACAATGAGGGGCTCAGTAACAATCTGCGGATGCTGCAGGCACAATGAGGGGCTCAGTAACAATCTGCTGATACTGCAGGCACAATGATGGGCTCAGTAACAATCTGCGGATGCTGCAGGCACAATGAGGGGCTCAGTAACAATCTGCTGATACTGCAGGCACAATGAGGGGCTCAGTAACAATCTGCTGATGCTGCAGGCACAATGAGGGGCTCAGTGACAATCTGCTGGTGCTGCAGACACAATGAGGGGCTCAGTCAGGGGCGCCTTTACCTACTGACCACCCAGGCAGCGGCTTGGAGCGGCTTTGATGGGGAAGGCGCAATAAATTACTGTCAGTCCAAGGGGAAATAAAAATTCCTGTCCTGAAAGACCGTTGTAAGGGACTGGAGAGAAAAAGATTTCCTTCTGTTTTAAGAAGGCAAATTACACCAAGCGTTGCTTTTTTAGTAGGAGGGCATTTGGTTCCTTTTATCCCCCTATACATTCCTAGTAGCTTGGGTCACCCTGAGCTGCTTGGTTACTCTGCTCTTTTCACAAATAGCCTTCTGCTAAGTCACGGATAAAGAATCATTCAGAGTTCAGAATTATAGATACTCCCTAAGAAGAAGGTGTCTGGTTTATAGCTGTTCTCTGCCCCTCCACAGAGGTGACAGCGCCCTACCCCCAAATGTTACTGAGTCTGCAGAGCGAGTGAGACAAACAAACAAACAAACAAACAGTAAACTCTGCAGACAGCTGTGTGCTCTGCTAGAATGTCTGCATGTCTAGATGTCAGGAGGATCGCCATGACTAGCTATGGAGAGGTAGGATCATCTGATCCTCTCCCCTACACAGCCCCAACTTCTCCCTGAATTCAACAGGACAGTGTTTGAAGTGTGTAATGGACACAGTGGGGGTTGCAGGTTTTGTCTTTCATTGTGAGAGAGTGAATAGGAGGGCAGCATCTAAAGCTCAAACAATGATAATGGACATGTAAGCAATGTGTGTAATTACATCCATCACTACTTATAATTGAAGATGGCATAATAATGTATTTCCATTAATGCTGTCTGTTTGCCCTCTCTCTAATGCTATGTACCACCTCACGATTTTTCCAACGATTTTCCTGATGTCCATCAATTTTTTTTTTGAGCGACAAGTAGTCATTTACACGATGTCGTGACATCGCTTAGCATTGTGTGGTGAAAAGTGACCGTCACTGAGGATCAAGTAAAGTACTGAGGTCGCTTGACTTCTCGTTCGCGCCCGTCCTGTAATGTCACGTGACATCTCGCATACCCGCTGGCAGGAAGATGAATCGCTGGACGCTTGTCATGAGGGACACCTCGCTGGATCCATCTTCCTGTGTTGTTGCAGTCACTGTGGTGAGTGTGGAGCTTAACTTTGCTTGCCCTCACCCTCTGCTCATGCTCCCTCTCCCACTGTCTCTCTGACCAAACAACTGCTACTTGGGGAACAATGTGCACAATTATGTACACTAGTTTGAGCACTCTTCAGGGGAGCCAGTAGCATTTGGAACTATTATTGTGTATTTATGTAGCACTGACATCTTCAACATGTTACAGAGTACATAGTCATGTCACTGACTGCTCACTGGAGCTTAAAATTTCATCCCTACCATAGTCAAACTGTAATGTCCGACCATATTATTATCATGTATTTATATAGCACTGACATCTTCTGCAGTACTTTACAGAGTACATAGTCATGTCACTGACTGTCCTCAGAGGAGCTCACAATCTAATCCTACTATAGTCATAGTCTAATGTCCTACCATATTATTATTATGTATTTATATAGCACTGACATCTTCTGCAGCACTTTACAGAGAACATAGTCATGTCACGGACTGTCCCCAGAGGAGCTCACAATCTAATCCTACCATAGTCATAGTCTAATGTCCTACTATATTATTATTATGTATTTATACAGCACTGACATCTTCTGCAGCACTGTAGAGAGTACATAGTGATGTCACTGACTGTCCTCAGAGGAGCTCACAATCTAACCCTACCATAGTCATAGTCTAATGTCCTACCATATTATTATTATTTATTTATATAGCACTGACATCTCCTGAAGCACTTTACAGAGTACATAGTCATGTCACTGACTGTCCTCAGAGGAGCTCACAGTCTAATCCCTACCACAGTTATAGTCTAATATTTTCAATATAGGATTGTTTTGGGGTAAACCAGTTGACTTATTAGTATGTTTTTTAGGATGCAGGAAATGTCTGAAGTGTCTGAAGACAGAAACTCCATGCAGATTTTGCCCTGGCCAATGTTCAAGCCTAGGACTCAGCACTAAAATGCAGTAGTGGTACCCACTGAGCCTCTATTCTACTCATAGATATCTGCTCATCCATGTCATCAATTCTGACCCTCCACTACCCTCCCTCCCTCCATTCTACTTCTCTTCTCTTGTATCACTTACACTACAAACACACTGTGTGCTTATCTCCAGAATGAATTATGAATCAAACTGTTAGGCCCAGTGCACACCAAAACCGCTAGCAGATCCTCAAAACGCTAGCGGTTTTTGAAGCAGATTTCAGAGCGATTCTAGACATGTTTAGAGACATTTTCTAAACATGCCGAGTGTTTTTGTGAAGCAGATTACAAATATTGTTACAGTAAAAGCTGTTACTGAACAGCTTCTGTAACAAATACGCCTGGAAAACCGCTCTGATCTAGTGTTTTTCAGAGCGGTTTGCATTTTTCCTATACTTTACATTGAGGCAGAATCGCTTCTGCAAACCGCAAATGTGCAGCAGGAGGCACGTTTGCGGTTTGCTAAAAACCTCAAACCGCTGGTGTGCACCATCCCATGGAAATACATTAGCCAAGCGTTTTCACAGACAGATGCGGTTGGCGGATCGCTGCTAAAACCGCTCGGTGTGCACTGGGCCTTAAACCACCTTACCATATCAGCCCTTCAATGTCATGATATGTAAGTTTAACATCAGTTGTATGCAAACTATTTGAGGGGTTACTAAGAGATACTATACATGACTTCATAGTAGAAAATAATCTTATTTCTCAGCATCAACATGGGTTTACTAAAGACAGGTCCTGTTTGACTAACATGCTCAGCTTTTATGAGGTAGTGAATGCTAATATGGATATTGGGAATGCTGTAGATGTGATATACTTGGACTTTGCAAAGGCCTTCGACACTGTTCCCCACAAAAGTCTGGTGCAAAAGTTGAGAATGCAAGGACTGGGGGAGAGTCTGTGTTCATGGATAGGGAACTGGCTAATGGACAGAAAACAAAGAGTTGTGGTCAATGGATCATACTCAAAATGGGAGACTGTTAGCAGTGGGGTCCCACAGGCGTCTGTTCTGGGTCCAGTGCTCTTCAATTTATTTATTAATGACCTAGTAGATGCAGTAGTGAGCAATGTTGCTATTTTTGCAGATGATACAAAATTGTGCAGAATCATTAACTCTCAGGAAGATAGTGTCATATTGCAACAGGATCTGGATAGGATGGCTATATGGGCACATACATGGCAGATGAAATTCAATGTTGACAAATGTAAGGTCATGCATTTTGGACGTACGAATGGTCTAGCACCATACAAAATAAATGGGATACAGTTGGGGACATCAAACTTGGAGAAGGACTTAGGAGTACTCATTGACAACAAGTTAAATAATCGTACTCAATGCCAAGCAGCTGCAGCTAAAGCTAACAAAATTTTGGGATGCATTAAAAGGGAAATAAAAACTCGAGATGCTAGCATAATATTGCCCCTGTTTAACTCTCTAGTAAGGCCACATCTGGAATATGGAATTCAGTTCTGGGCACCACATTACAAAAAAGATATTGCAGTTTTAGAGCAGGTGCAGAGACGAGCAACAAAATTGATGCGTGGGATGGAAGGTCTCACTTATCAAGAAAGGTTAGATAAACTGGGTTTATTTAGTCTAGAGAAAAGACGCCTTAGAGGGGATCTAATTAACATGTATAAATACATCAGAGGGCAATATAATACCTTGGCGGATGAGCTTTTTGTCCCTAGGCCTTCTCAAAGGACTAGAGGACATGATCTGCGCATGGAGGAAAAACGTTTTAGCCATTTATTTAGGAAAGGGTTCTTTACAGTAAGAGTGATTAAGATGTGGAATGCATTGCCACAGGAAGTCGTTATGGCAAACTCTATACCTGCATTTAAAGGGGGCTTAGATGCTTTCCTTGCGTTGAAAGACATCCATGGCTACAATTACTAGGTAATGCCTAATGATGTTGATCCAGGGATTTTATCTGATTGCCATCTGGAGTCGGGAAGGAATTTTTCCCTTTAGGGGCTAATTGGACCATGCCTTGTAAGGGTTTTTTCGCCTTCCTCTGGATCAACAGGGATATGTGAGGGAGCAGGCTGGTGTTGTACTTTGTACTGGTTGAACTCGATGGACGTATGTCTTTTTTCAACCAAAATAACTATGTAACTATGTAACTATATACTCACTCCAGTCCTACCCTAACAGGTGGTAACATATTTTCATATCTCATAATGTTTGTGAAAAATTATTTTGAAAGTAAGAATGTCTTGCTTGGTAATCCAATCTTGCAATGTGACTGCCATTGGAACTTGTAGTGTGGATGCTGTATTTATTTGAGGTGCATACTGGCAGCATGTGCTGTATGGCATACAATGCTGATCATCCACAAGGCAAACTTAGGCAGCTGCCTAGGGTCTAGAGAGAGTTTAGGGGCCTGGTGGTTGCTAGCCCCCACCAAATCTAACTAAATAAGCCAGGTGACCATCAGTGGAGGGCAAAGTGTTATCTTGCCTAGGGCCCCATTTTATAGTTATCCCTCTCTGATGGCTTATATCATGTGTGAAGTGTTCTATAATGTATATGATTTTTGTTTTATTTTTTATGGGGGGGGGGGGGGGGCACAGGATTTCTTGCCTGGAGTGACAAGAAGGCTAGAGGCGCCCCTGGGCTCAGTAACAATGTGCTGATGCTGCAGGCACAATGAGGGGCTCAGTAACAATCTGCTGATGCTGCAGGCACAATGAGGGGCTCAGTAACAATCTGCGGATGCTGCAGGCACAATGAGGGGCTCAGTAACAATCTGCTGATACTGCAGGCACAATGAGGGGTTCAGTAACAATGTGCTGATGCTGCAGGCACAATGAGGGGCTCAGTAACAATCTGCTGATGCTGCAGGTACAATGAGGGGCTCAGTAACAATGTGCTGATGCTGCAAGCACAATAAGGGGCTCAGTGACAATATGCTGATGCTGCAGGCACAATGAGGGGCTCAGTAACAATGTGCTGATGCTGCAGGCACACTGAGGGGCTCAGTAACAATCTGCTGGTGCTGCAGGCACAATGAGGGGCTCAGTAACAATGTGCTGATGCTGCAGGCACAATGAGGGGCTCAGTAACAATCTGCTGATGCTGCAGGTACAATGAGGGGCTCAGTAACAATGTGCTGGTGCTGCAGGCACAATGAGGGGCTCAGTGACAATATGCTGATGCTGCAGGCACAATGAGGGGCTTAGTGACAATCTGCTGGTGCTGCAGGCACAATGAGGGGCTTAGTGACAATCTGCTGGTGCTGCAGGCACAACGAGGGGCTCAGTGACAATCTGCTGGTGCTGCAGGTACAATGAGGGGCTCAGTAACAATCTGCTGGTGCTGCAGGTACAATGAGGGGCTCAGTAACAATCTGCTGATGCTGCAGGCACAATGAGGGGCTCAGAAACAATCTGCTGATGCTGCAGTGCCCCAGTATAGCTAGTATAGTTCCCAAGTATAGTGCCCACGTATAGCCAGAATAGTGCCCCAGTATAGCCAGAATAGTGCCCCAGTATAGCCAGAATAGTGCCCCAGTATAGCCAGTATAGTGCCCCAGGATAGCCAGTATAGTGCCCCAGGATAGCCAGTATAGTGCCCCAGGATAGCTAGTATAGTGCCCCAGGATAGCTAGTATAGTGCCCCAGGATAGCCAGTATAGTGCCCCAGGATAGCTAGTATAGTGCCCCAGTATAGCCAGTATATTGCCCCAGGATCGCTAGTATAGTGCCCCAGGATAGCTAGTATAGTGCCCCAGGATAGCCAGTATAGTGCCCCAGGATAGCTAGTATAGTGCCCCAGTATAGCCAGTATAGTGCCCCAGGATAGCTAGTATAGTGCCCCAGTATAGTGCCCCAGGATAGCCAGTATAGTGCCCCAGGATAGCGCCCCAGGAAGGGAAGAGGACAGTCCTGCGGCCCAACTGGGAGCGTCCCGCGGACCACAGGCAGGTTGGGGATCCCCGCCCTAACTCACCCCTCCATAGCCACCACTCCGCCCCTTCTTCTCCTCCCTGAGCCACTCATTCGCACCGTGGCTCCGTCCTCGATGCGCTGCCTCCGCCCTCTGCCTGTAGTTAGTGCACATCTACAAGAAAATGGCCGCCGCATGTCTGCAAATGTGAACGGCGGCGGCCATTTTCTTGTAGCCCTGAGAAGGGCGATCTGCGGGGGAGACGTGCAGGGGGAGCAGAGAGCGGCGACACATAGCTGGTGCTGCCGCGACACATGAATGTGTTGCGGCACACCGGTTGGGAACCTCTGCTCTAGACTGTAAGGCCAATTGGCCAAGGCTCTCTTCCCTTCTTGTCTCACAATGGTATATAAGGTGTGTACATCTTCCACCATTATGTAAAAATCAGTAATTGATTTGTTCACTGCTTAAAGAGTACCTGAAGGGAAAAAGTACCCCTATCTAGAGAGGGTGAAACCTCTAGATCCTAAAGAGGCTTCCCCCATCCTCCTCAACAGAGGTGATCCAGCGCTGGGACCCCCAAAGATCCTCCTGATTAGCTGGCGCTTGTCAGGAGGCTAGCTCAGGCGCAGTATCAGCTTCCCTTCGGACTTCAGCTGATATAGAGCAGTGCAATCAGGTCAGCTCTACTGCGCAGGCGTCGTGTGCGTAAAAGGACAGATTCGAATGGGCTCATCTATTTCCGCTGAAACCCGAGGGGAAGGCCACTAGTGTGCATGTGCGCAACACATAGATTTTTGTTATAGTTTTACTTTTTGGTGAGCTGTCAGCACTGAAACAGAGGGACAGAGAGGGACTCATCAGGATCCTGATTTTAATTGAAATCAAAGTCACAGGTTTTCTTTAAACTGTAATCCATCATTGTCGTGTACTGTTAACTGTTGTATATATATTGTATTGCTATACCTGGTATTCTGTTGCACAGCATCATGGATGAGTCTGGCACTATATAAATCAATAATAATTATAATATTTTGTGTTTGTGACTTTTGCAGAAGAAAAATATTTTGTACACAGAGAGGGAGCAGGAAACTGGGGAAAGAGCACCGCTTTGTCACCATTGGTCTTACATGTGCTGAACAGCAGTAACTAACACAATTTGGAAGCTTTTAATCTATTTACAGCTCCTGCTAATTAATATTGCTGCAACATATTTAGAGGGTGTGTGTGGAGCATTGGAGTAGTGTGTGGGAAGGCTGTTGTTTTTATAGCTTTGGTATTGACAGTGCTGCAAAACTGGTTTCACAATGTAGGCAGCTGTGAGGTGCCTTAATTCTTCTATTTAGGGATACAATGAAATGAATATGCTATTTATGGATACATTGAAATTAAGTTGCTATAATTCACTTGGATCTATGACTTTCAGCACTACAGCATATTCTCCCTCCTCAAACTTCCTCCTCAATTGTTCCTGCCTTAAAGAGAATATGTACTCTAAAATTCTTACAATAAAAAGCATACCATTCTATTCATTATGTTCTCCTGGGCCCATCTGTGCTGTTTCTGCCACTCCCTGCAGCAATCATGGCTTGTAATTGCCAGGTTTATGCAGTGTTTACAAACAAAAGACATAGCAATTGATAGGCTGATAGTAGCTCAGTGTGTGAGTCCTACAGAGTATGCAGGGGGCCTGGAGAGGGTGTGTATAGCTTCTAACCAATCACAAGCAGCACAGCACATTCCAGCCTGACTGCCTGAGCCCGACAGACCCGACAGAGAAGAGAAGATTAGATCATATAACAGAGATAATACAGCCACTGTGTAATTAGGAAAGGCTGCAGTAAGCCAGAGCACATTAGAACAGGCATAGGAACTTAAAATAATAAGGCTCAACATTTTGTTACAGAGTCTCTTTAAAGGTAACCTTAATTGACAAAAAAAAACCAAAACCTAATACTTTGCATTTCTGATACTGAAATCAGGATAATTAGCATATAAGTGGGCATCCTGATCACTTTAATACATTCTGCTATACCGTACGTCACTATGGTGCCTCTTTAAGGTTTTATGATAAGCAGGGCAGTTTCTAGTAATAATGCTCCCAGGGCGAGGGTGTAAAAATTTCAACACCCCTGCCGTGGAGCCAGGTATAGGTCCCCCCCAGTATAGGTAGCCAGGCATAGGTGCCCCAGTATAATTGCCCCCAGTATAGGTTAGCCAGGTAGGTGCCTCCAGTATAGGTAGCCAGTATAGTTGCTCCCAGTATAGGTTAGATAGGCAGGTGCCCCCGGTATAGGTTTGATAGGTAGGAGGTCCCAATACAGGTTAGCTAGGTGGGTGCCTCCAATATAGGTAGCCAGAATAGTTGCCCCCAGCATAGGTTAGATAGGTAGGTGCCCCCAGTATAGGTTAGTTAGGTAGGTGTCTCCAATATAGGTAGCCAGTATAGTTGCCACCAGTATAGGCTAGCTAGGTAGACGCCACCAGTATAAGTTAGCTAGGTAGGTACCCGCAGTATAGGTTAGATAGGTAGGTGCCCCCAGTATAAGTTGGATAGGTAGGTGTACCCAGTATAAGCTAGATAGGTAGGAGCCCCCAGAACAGGTTAGATAAGTAGGTACCCCCAGTATAGGTTAGATAGGTAGATGCCTCCAGTATAGGTTACATAGGTAGATGCCTGCAATTTAGGTTACATAGGTAGGTGCCCCCAGTGTAGGCTTGATAGGTAGGTGCCCCCAGTACAGGTTAGATAGGTGGGTGCCCCCAGTATAAGTTGGATAGGTAGGTGCCCCCAGTATAGGCTAGATGGGTAGGAGCCCCCAGTACAGGTTAGATAGGTAGATACCCCAGTATAGGTTAGATAAGCAGCTGCCTCAGTAAAGGTTAGAGATAGGTAGGTACTCGCAATACAGGTTAGATAGGTAGCTGCCCCCAGTATAGGTTAGATAGGTAGGTACCCGCAATATCGGTTAGATTTATAGGTAGGTGCCCCCATAATGGAATTAGGAGTCAGCCTCTCCCTTCCTTCCTCTCCCGGGCCGCCCTCCGTGCTCCCCCTTCCGCTGCACTGCAGGAAGCTCTGTATACAGTCAGCAACTCACCTCCCTGCGTTCCAATCGCCGATCACTTGCCGCTGGTCTCCTCCTCTGCATAGTCGCTTATACACACTCTACTTCCTGCTAAGTAAACAGTACATACTACACTATATTGGGCTCTTGGTGTACAAATGTTTGGCTGCTGTGAGGGCCTGTCTGAGTGTGTGCAAAGCCTCTTTGTAACTGTGAAAATGTTAAGGCATGTCATTTTTATGCCAGTGCTGTTTAGCTATCCGGGAGTGGCATTTCAGTGGTTTGATCTCCTTGTTAAGCCAGGGTTGTCGAAGGTCCCGACGTCGGTAGATCGTGAAGGAGAGAGCCACAGAGTCAATGGCTGAAATGAAGGTGATGTTATAATGATCAGCTGCTAGTTCGGGGTCGGTAAAAGACGATAGAGTAAGTAGAGGATGCAGAGAGGTTGATAGTGTTTGAAGGAACTTGTGTATAGAAGTGTGTCGTGGGGAGGTGTAGGGCCTGGATGGAAGGATGTTGAATTTGAGTAAGTTATGATCAGACAGTGGGAGGGAAGAGTTGATGAGTTTGGATAGGGAACAGCAACTAGAAAAGATTAGGTCGAGAGTGTGGCCATCAGTAGGGGTTGCAGCGGTGGGCCAAAGTGTGAGGTCAAGGGAGGTGGTAAGTGACAGGAACTTGGAGGTGCTGGATGCTTTAGTGTTGATGCGGATGTTGGAGTCCCCTATAATGACTAAAGGGAATGTTAGTGGACAGGAAGAGAGGAAGCCATGCTGAGAAGTGGTCAAGGAAAAGACTGGTTGGACCGGGGGTGGGGGGGGGGGGGGGGGGCATAGATTACAGATATTTGAAGGTGAAAGGGGGAGTAGACTTGGACTGAGTGGGCTTTGAAGGATGAGAGGAGAAAGAAGGGGCAGAATGAACAATTTTGAGAAAGAATGATGCCTACACCCCACCGTGTTTATTACTAGGTCTGGGTGGGTGGCTGAACTGTAGGCCTCCATATGACAGTGCAGCAGGTGATACAGTGTCTGAGGGGAGTAACCATAGTTACATAGTTACATAGTTATTTTGGTTGAAAAAAGACATACGTCCATCGAGTTCAACCAGTATAAAGTACAACACCATCCCTCACATATCCCTGTTGATCCAGAGGAAGGCGAAAAAACCCTTACAAGGCATGGTCCAATTAGCCCCTAAAGGGAAAAATTCCTTCCCTACTCCAGATGGCAATCAGATAAAATCCCTGGATCAACATCATTAGGCATTACCTAGTAATTGTAGCCATGGATGTCTTTCAACGCAAGGAAAGCATCTAAGCCCCCTTTAAATGCAGGTATAGAGTTTGCCATAACTACTTCCTGTGGCAATGCATTCCACATCTTAATCACTTTTACTGTAAAGAACCCTTTCCTAAATAAATGGCTAAAACGTTTTTCCTCCATGCGCAGATCATGTCCTCTAGTCCTTTGAGAAGGCCTAGGGACAAAAAGCTCATCCGCCAAGCTATTATATTGCCCTCTGATGTATTTATACATGTTAATTAGATCCCCTCTAAGGCGTCTTTTCTCTAGACTAAATAAACCCAGTTTATCTAACCTTTCTTGATAAGTGAGACCTTACATCCCACGTATCAATTTTGTTGCTCGTCTCTGCACCTGCTCTAAAACTGCAATATCATTTTTGTAATGTGGTGCCCAGAACTGAATTCCATATTCCATATGTGGCCTTACTAGAGAGTTAAACAGGGGCAATATTATGCTAGCATCTCGAGTTTTTATTTCCCTTTTAATGCATCCCAAAATTTTGTTAGCTTTAGCTGCAGCTGCTTGGCATTGAGTACGATTATTTAACTTGTTGTCAATGAGTACTCCTAAGTCCTTCTCCAAGTTTGATGTCCCCAACTGTATCCCATTTATTTTGTATGGTGCTAGACCATTAGTACGTCCAAAATGCATGACTTTACATTTGTCAACATTGAATTTCATCTGCCATGTATGTGCCCATATAGCCATCCTATCCAGATCCTGTTGCAATATGACACTATCTTCCTGAGAGTTGATGATTCTGCACACTTTTGTATCATCTGCAAAAATAGCAACATTGCTCACTACTGCATCTACTAGGTCATTAATAAATATATTGAAGAGCACTGGACCCAGAACAGACCCCTGTGGGACCCCACTGCTAACAGTCTCCCATTTTGAATACGATCCATTGACCACAACTCTTTGTTTTCTGTCCATTAGCCAGTTCCCTATCCATGAACACAGACTCTTCCCCAGTCCTTGCATCCTCAACTTTTGCACCAGACTTTTGTGGGGAACAGTGTCGAAGGCCTTTGCAAAGTCCAAGTATATCACATCTACAGCATTCCCAATATCCATATTAGCATTCACTACCTCATAAAAGCTGAGCATGTTAGTCAAACAGGACCTGTCTTTAGTAAACCCATGTTGATGCTGAGAAATAAGATTATTTTCTACTATGAAGTCATGTATAGTATCTCTTAGTAACCCCTCAAATAGTTTGCATACAACTGATGTTAAGCTTACAGGTCTATCATTTCCTGGATCTGATTTTTTGCCCTTCTTAAATAATGGGAAAACGTGGGCTGTACGCCAATCCACTGGGACTCTGCCAGTTGCAAGAGAGTCACAAAAGATAAGATAAAGGGGTTTATCTATAATTGAACTTAATGCCCTTAGGACCCGAAACCATGTTTCAGTTATTCTAAAAAAGGTGAGGCCATGTGAGATAAAATGGTCATGAATCTGTTCCAGTTTATTAAAAACAGAGCGGGCATTCCATAAGGCACCTGCTATGGGAGGGGGATGACTGGGGTTGCGAGGTATGTATATAAGGTCAAATGTATAAGGAGAGCTGTGGGGGAGGCGAGGCAGGTGGGGAGAGGAGGCTTGTCTGTGGAGAGCCTGTGGCCCAGGGTTAGGTGATATATCACCAGCTGCAAGTAGGAGGAGAAGGAAAAGTGTCAGCAGATGAGTTAGATTTAAATGTTGCCTGGGAATGATTGGAGCTGCAGGGGGGAGACAGAGTTTTCATGAGAAAAAGAAGTTCATGAGTAGAGATGGCCCGCACGGTTCGCCGGCGAACTACTGGTGGTTCGCGATCGCGGAGAACCCACAAACTTTTCCGGAAGTTCGGTTCGCCCCCACAATGCACCATTAGGGGCAACTTTGACCCTCTACATCACCATCAGCAGGCACATTGTAGCCAATCGGGCTACACTCCCTCCTGGAGCCCCACACCCCCTTATAAAAGGCAGGCACAGCCAGCCATTATACTCACTCGTGTGCCTGCAGTAAACAGAGAAGGGACAGCTGCTGCAGACTCTCTCACAGGGAAAGATTAGTCAGGCTCTTGTAGGCTTGTTAGCTTGCTCCTTGCTGATTCTTATTGCTAAAATAGCACCCCACAACAGCTCTTTTGAGAGCTAATCTTGTTCTTGTGAACTATTTTTTTTTTCTGTGTGTCCCACTGACACTTGTTTTGCATAGACAGCCATGATAATTCATACTGTGTGTGTGCCACTGCCAGGCACAGCACATTCAGTGACTACCTGTGTGTGTGACAGGTGCACAATGTAATACCCATTCATTACTGCATATACCTACCTACCTGTTGTTCACAGTGCACCCACCTACCTACGTGAGCTGAACGGATGCAGTGTCATTGTGCCTGTCCGTTACCTGTCTGTGTGTGACAGGTGCACATTGTAATACCCATTACTGCATATACATACCTACCTGTTGTTCACAGTGCACCCACCTACCTACATGAGCGCACGCAGTGTCACTGTGCCTGTCCGCTACCTGTCTGTGTGTAACAGGTGCACATTGTAATACCCAGTACTGCATATACCTACCTACCTGTTGTTCACAGTGCACCCACCTACCTACGTGAGCGCACGCAATGTCACTGTGCCTGTCCGCTACTTGTCTGTGTGTGTGTGAAAGGTGCACATTGTAATACCCAGTACTGCATATACCTACCTACCTGTTGTTCACAGTGCACCCACCTACCTACGTGAGTTGAGCGCATGCAGTGTCACTGTGCCTGTCTGCTACCTGTCTGTGTGTGACAGGTGCACATTGTAATACCCATTACTGCATATACTTACCTACCTGTTGTTCACAGTGATCCCACCTACCTACGTGAGCGTACGCAGTGTCACTGTGCCTGTCCGCTACCTGTCTGTGTGTGACAGGTGCACATTGTAATACCCATTACTGCATATACCTACCTACCTGTTGTTCACAGTGATCCCACCTACCTATGTGAGCGCACGCAGTGTCACTGTGCCTGTCCGCTACCTGTCTGTGTGTGACAGGTGCATATTGTAATACTTAGTACTGCATATACCTACCTACCTGTTGTTCACAGTGTACCCACCTAACTACGTGAGCGCACGTAGTGTCACTGTGCCTGTCTGCTACCTGTCTGTGTGTGACAAGTGCACACTGTAATACCCAGTACTGGATATACCAACCTACCTGTTGTTCACAGTGCACCCACCTACCTATGTGAGCGCACGCAGTGTCACTGTGCCTGTCTGCTACCTGTCTGTGTGTGACAGGTGCACATTGTAATACTCATCACTGCACACACCTACCTGTTGTGTCCAGTACACCCACCTACCTACGTGAGTGTACGCAGAGTGATATACCACTCCGTGCATACCTGTTAACTGCACCTGTGTGACTGCACATTGTATTAGTCAAGTCAGTGCATACCTTTCATTTCATTCATATGGACACAACAGACAAAACAGGCAGAGGTAGAGGCAGACCCAGAGGAAGGCCACCCGGCAGATTTGTGCGAGGTCGTGTTGATGTGATTTAGTGCGGCACTCAACCAAAGTATAGTGCTCAGAAGAAGGCACATCCCATCAACTCCCAAGATTGTCAGGACGTGGTTGACTATTTAACACAGAACACCTCATCTTTCGCAGCCACCAGCGCTACTACAAGCACCACATCCGTTGCATTTGACACTTTTCAAGAGTTAATTAGTGGGGAATTAACTGATTCACAGCCATTATTGTTGCAAGCAGATGAAGGCACTAAGCAAGTTATACCACCTCATATGTCTGAGTTAGGCGGCGACACTATGGATGTAACGTGTGAAGATAATGAAGTACCTGCTGTTGGTGCAGTTTTTGAGGTGTCTGAGGCAAGCGTAGCTGGGCCGGATGATTATGATGATGATGAAGATGATACGGATCCCACGTATGTTCCCAATAGAGGAGATGAACAGGGGGACAGTTCAGAGGGGGAGTCAGAGAGGAGTAGGAGGAGACGAGTTGCTGAAAGAAGCAGGGGGCAGTGGTGCTCAAATACCCCTTTTTAAAATTTGAGTTTGGTCGAATTCGAATAGTAAATTATTCGAGGTCAGTCGAATATTCGAGTCGAATAAATTTTACTATTCGATTCGACCTCGGACTTCGAGCTCACTATTCGAGTCGGTATTCGAGCTCATTATTCGAGCTGACTATTCGAATTGGCCTTAAATAGCTTCCCAACACTTGTTTTGAGGGTGAATGATGCAAGAAACATATTTTTTTCCAAGTAACAACAGCAAGTGATTATGTGGGGATGTTCCTTTAAAAAAAAAAGGTGAAAAGAGAAGTTGTGTCCAGAATTTTGTTCAGTACTGTATATACTTCTTCTTCTTCTTCTTCTTTATCTTCTATATCTTCTTCTTCTTCTATATCTTCTTCTTCTTCTATATTGTCTTCTTCTTCTTCTTCTTCTTCATCTTCTTCTTCTTCATCTTCTTCTTCTTCATCTTCTTCATCTTCATCTTCTTCATCTTCTTCTTCATCTTCTTCATCTTCTTCATCTTCTTCATCTTCTTCATCTTCTTCATCTTCTTCATCTTCTTCATCTTCTTCATCTTCTTCATCTTCTTCTTCATCTTCTTCATCTTCTTCATCTTCTTCTTCATCTTCTTCATCTTCTTCATCTTCTTCTTCTTCTTCTTCTTCTTCATCTTCATCTTCATCTTCATCTTCTTCTTCTTCTTCTTCTTCTTCTTCTTCATCTTCTTCTTCTTCATCTTCTCCTATATCGTCTTCTTCTTCTTCACTTATTTCTCTTTTCATTTTTTTTTTTTAAAGAAATGCAGCTATTTTTGAGCGTAACAACAAATAGCTGGTGGCGCACGCATGTTGGAAGCGCCATTGTATGTGCTCCCTGGCAGTGGAAACACACAGACAGCAGGAGGTAAATTCAGCAGCAGGAGGAGGAGGATGAGTGTGTGGCAGCATGCAGTCAATGAGGCAGGCAGCGTGACATAATAGCCCTGGTACCTAGCGGTGATACCAGGGCTGTAAATAAACACAACAGGAGGTCCCAGACAGCGGTCGTGCAGCCCACATTGTGTCCAATACACAACTGGGACAACACAGTTTTCAACCCGGGCACCTCAGAAAAATTAAACCTTTTTTGTAATGGTTTTGTAGTTTTGGTTTTACAACCAATTACACAGATATATAGCTATTTTTTGACGTAATAGCTGGTGGCAGAGTGGCAGCAGAAGGTAAATCTGTGTACCCTGGCGGTGGGAAACACAGACAGACAGCAGCAGCAGCAGGAGGAGGAATGGAGGAGTAATTATGTGAGCAGCTATTGTTTGACGTAATAGCTGGTGGCAGTGTGGCAGCAGAAGGTAATTCTGTGTACCCTGGCAGTGGGAAACACAGACAGACAGCAGCAGCCGGAGTAATGGAGGAGTAGTGTGAGTGTGGCAGCAGGTAGGCAGCGTGACATAATAGCCCTGGTACCTAGCGGTGATACCAGGGCTGTAAATAAACACAACAGGAGGTCCCAGACAGCGGTCGTGCAGCCCACATTGTGTCCAATACACAACTGGGACAACACAGTTTTCAACCCGGGCACCTCAGAAAAATTAAACCTTTTTTTGTAATGGTTTTGTAGTTTTGGTTTTACAACCAATTACACAGATATATAGCTATTTTTTGACGTAATAGCTGGTGGCAGAGTGGCAGCAGAAGGTAAATCTGTGTACCCTGGCGGTGGGAAACACAGACAGACAGCAGCAGCAGCAGGAGGAGGAATGGAGGAGTAATTATGTGAGCAGCTATTGTTTGACGTAATAGCTGGTGGCAGTGTGGCAGCAGAAGGTAATTCTGTGTACCCTAGCAGTGGGAAACACAGACAGACAGCAGCAGCAGGAGTAATGGAGGAGTAGTGTGAGTGTGGCAGCAGGTAGGCAGCGTGACATAATAGCCCTGGTACCTAGCGGTGATACCAGGGCTGTAAATAAACACAACAGGAGGTCCCAGACAGCGGTCGTGCAGCCCACATTGTGTCCAATACACAACTGGGACAACACAGTTTTCAACCCGGGCACCTCAGAAAAATTAAACCTTTTTTTTTTTTAATGGTTTTTTGGTTTTGTTTGTAAAAGAAATTACACAGATATATAGCTATTGTTTGACGTAATAGCTGGTGGCAGAGTGGCAGCAGAATGTAATTCTGTGTACCCTGGCAGTGGGAAACACAGACCGACAGCAGCAGCAGCAGGAGGAATGGAGGAGTAATGTGAGCAGCTATTGTTTGACGTAATAGCTGGTGGCAGTATGGCAGCAGAAGGTAATTCTGTGTACCCTAGCAGTGGGAAACACAGACAGACAGCAGCAGCAGGAGTAATGGAGGAGTAGTGTGAGTGTGGCAGCAGGTAGGCAGCGTGACATAATAGCCCTGGTACCTAGCGGTGATACCAGGGCTGTAAATAAACACAACAGGAGGTCCCAGACAGCGGTCGTGCAGCCCACATTGTGTCCAATACACAACTGGGACAATACAGTTTTCAACCCGGGCACCTCAGAAAAATTAAACCTTTTTTTTTTTAATGGTTTTTTGGTTTTGTTTGTAAAAGAAATTACACAGATATATAGCTATTGTTTGACGTAATAGCTGGTGTCAGAGTGGCAGCAGAATGTAATTCTGTGTACCCTGGCAGTGGGAAACACAGACCGACAGCAGCAGCAGCAGGAGGAATGGAGGAGTAATGTGAGCAGCTATTGTTTCACGTAATAGCTGGTGGCAGTGTGGCAGCAGAAGGTAATTCTGTGTACCCTAGCAGTGGGAAACACAGACAGACAGCAGCAGCAGGAGTAATGGAGGAGTAGTGTGAGTGTGGCAGCAGGTAGGCAGCGTGACATAATAGCCCTGGTACCTAGCGGTGATACCAGGGCTGTAAATAAACACAACAGGAGGTCCCAGACAGCGGTCGTGCAGCCCACATTGTGTCCAATACACAACTGGGACAACACAGTTTTCAACCCGGGCACCTCAGAAAAATTAAACCTTTTTTTTTTTTAGTGGTTTTTTGGTTTTGTTTGTAAAAGAAATTACACAGATATATAGCTATTGTTTGACGTAATAGCTGGTGGCAGAGTGGCAGCAGAAGGTAAATCTGTGTACCCTGGCAGTGGGAAACACAGACAGACAGCAGCAGCAGCACACAGCAGCCCACTGTAGGTGTAAAATGTGTGGCTGCAGGCGACGTAATAGTCAAAGTGAACCAGGCTGGCTTAGTGAGCAGGAGCCAGGAGGTGGTAAAGGGTGGTAAGGCACATTAACGATGGTTCTTAGCCAGTTCATGTCCCCCTCTCACCGACAACAGGGGCCAGGAACTCGCCTTCCACCCACGCCTGGTTCATCTTGAGAAACGTCAGTCTGTCCACAGACTTGTGAGACAGACGTGAGCGTTTCTCGGTGACCACGCCACCAGCTGCACTGAAGCAGCGCTCGGACAGCACGCTGGAAGGGGGGCAGGACAGCACTTCCAGGGCGTACTGCGCCAGCTCGCTCCAGATCTCCAGGCGCTTGACCCAATACTCCATGGGATCAACAGGGGCATCGCTGTCAAGCCCGCTGTAGGACCCCATGTAGTCAGCCACCATGCGGGTCAGGCGCTGGCTGTGACCGGAGGAGGATGCTGCTGCATGCACCTCCTCTCTAGTCACTGCTGCCGGAGCCTCTACAGTCCTGTAGAGCTCGTGGCTGAGAGACAGCAGGTCTGTGGGGCGCTTGCTGCTGCTGGATGCAGGCACCTGCTGCTGCCTCTGTGCTGGCTGCTGGACAGTGGGGGTGGAAGGCTGGGGGAAGGCTTCCTCCAAGCGCTCAACAAGGGCCTGCTGCAAGCTCCTTATTTGTTGCGCTGGGTCTCCTCCTGCAGGCGGCAGGAACTGGCTCAACTTCCCCTTGAGGCGTGGGTCCAACATCATGCTGATCCAGATGTCCTCCCTCTGCTTCATCTGGATCACCCTGGGGTCCCTGCGCAGGCACGTCAGCATGTGCGCTGCCATTGGGAAGAGGCGTGCCACGTCTGCTGGCACATCGACGGCAGTGCTGCTGTCCTCATCCTCCTCCTCTGCCTCGTCAGCCTCATCCTCTCTCCACCCCCGCACCAACTCAGCTGCACTGTGCTGCTCCCCCTCATCAGCAGCAAGGTCAGGGACCTCCACCAAGTCCTCCTCCTCCTCCCCCTCAGAGGTGGACTGTGCAGCTGCTTGCCGCTCCTGCTGGTCCAAGGCTGCCGCTCCCTGTTCCAGCAAAGCATCGAGGGCCCTGTTCAGCAGACAAACCAGGGGCACCCACTCGCAGACCATAGCATGGTCCCTGCTCACCATGTTAGTGGCCTGCAGAAAGGGAGCCAGCACTAAGCACACCTGCTGCATGTGCCTCCAGTCATCATCGGGGACGATGGACGGGATGTTGCTGGTCTTGTCCCTTCTCTGAGCGGCGGAAACAGTGGCCAGGGCAAGGTACTGGTTGACAGCGTGCTTCTGTTCAACCAGACGCTCCAACATCGCCAGGGTGGAGTTCCAGCGAGTCGGAACGTCAAGGATCAGCCGATGGCGTGGCAGCTCCAGCTCCTTTTGCACGTCTTCCAGGCTCGCACAGGCTGCAGCCGAGCGCCGGAAGTGACGCACAACGTTCCTTGCCGTTTCCAGCAGTTCGCCCATCCCCTGGTAGGTGCGCAAGAACTTTTGCACCACCAGGTTCAGCACGTGGGCAAGACAGGGGATGTGGGTCAGGTTTCCCCTGTCTATTGCGGCAACCAGATTGGCCCCATTGTCGGCCACCACCTCTCCGACTCTGAGGCCTCTGGGGGTCAGCCAAATCCTCTCCTGCTCCTGGAGTTTGGCCAACACATGGGTTGCCGTCAGCTTGGTCTTCCCAAGGCTGACCAAGTGCAGCAGCGCTTGGCAGTGGCGGGCCTTCACGCTGCTGCTGAGGCAGGGGGTTTGGCCAGGTGTGCCGGAGGATGGCAGAGGATCGGAAGAACCTGCTGCAGTTCCCCTGACCCTGCGGGGTGGCACCACCCACTGTGTTGCTGCTGCTGCTGTGCCCGCTGCAGCTCTCCCATCCTCACCCCCTTCCACCAAGCTGACCCAGTGGACAGTGAAGGACAGGTAGCGGCCTGTCCCGAAGCGGCTGCTCCAGGAGTCCATGGTGACGTGGACCCTTTCACCAACCGCGTGCTCCAGCCCTCTCTCCACATTGGCCATCACAAAGCGGTGCAGTGCAGGAATGGCCTTGCGGGAGAAAAAGTGTCTGCTGGGGAGCTGCCAGTCTGGGGCTGCGCAAGCAAGCAGCGCACGAATGTCGCTCCCCTCCTGCACGAGCGTGTACGGCAGGAGTTGGGAGCACATGGCCCGTGCCAGCAAGCCGTTCAGCTGCCGCACGCGACGGCTGCTGGGAGGCAGAGCCCTAACCACCCCCTGGAAGGACTCGCTCAAAAGGCTCTGGCGTCGCTTTTTGCTGGCACGGGAATCAGCAGACACAGCGGAGGAGGCCACTGAGGACTGGCTGCCAGAACAGGCCTCAGTGTCGGTGGCAGGAGTTGCAGAGGGGGGAGGAGCAGTGCGTTTCCGCACTCCTGCTGGTGCTGCTGGAGGAGCAGGAGGGCGGGTGGCTGCTGTTGCTGCTGCTGCTGCTGAAGGCTGTGCAGTGATGGGTGTGGTGCCACTGCCAGCACCAGATTCCTTCAGCCTCTGGAACTCCTCATGCTGGTGGAAATGTTTCGCAGCAAGGTGGTTGATGAGCGAGCTGGTGCTGAACTTTAAGGGGTCTGCACCTCTGCTCAACTTCCGCTGACAGTGGTTGCAAGTGGCGTACTTGCTGTACACAGTGGGCATGGTGAAATATCGCCAGATTGGTGACAGAAACATCCCCCTACGGCATGGAAGCGCTGCTGCCTGTCTCCCTGTGGTGGTTGGGGGGGGGGCTTGGGGGGCTTGGGTGCGGCTGGTGGTGGTACTGGCAGATGCTGCTGCTGCAGCTGCTGAGCCTGAGACACCAGCAGGCTGTGGGACCTGCCTACTGCTGCCAATGCTTGCAATGATGCGCCTCCTTGCAAGGCCCACAAGAGCATCCTCCTCCTCCTCCTCAGAGCTGCTGAGGACGACATTCCCTGGAGGTGGTGGCACCCAGTCTCTGTCTGTCACCGTGTCATCACCATCATCCTCCCCCTCCTGAAACATGTCCTGCTGGGATGATGACCCCCCAAACTCCTCTCCTGATGCATGGATGGGCTGCTTGACTGTCGCCACAGTCTTGCTGTCCAATCCCTCATCCCCCAAAGTGCCCATCAGCATCTCCTCCTCAAAATCGCCAACAACAGCAGACAATACCCTGATGGTGCCTGGGGTCAAAAGACTGCTGAGTGACAGGTCGGCAACTGACGGTGAACTGGCCTCCTCCCCAGGCCCTGCTGGGCGGCTGCTGCGAACAGGGGTGGTGGTGGTGGTGGTGAGGGTGGAGGCCTCGGATGCAGAGCTGATGGCGGGCTGCTCATCCTCCGTCATCAGTTGCACCACAGTGTCTGCATCCTTTTCCTCAATGGGACGTTTCCGACCCGGCTGGAGGAAAATCGGAGCAGGTGCTACACGCTGCTGCTGCTGTGTCTCTGCAGCGTGAGTTGCAGATGCTCCTGCTGGGCGGCGCCCAAGGCGTCCACGGCCAGTGGCTATGGGAGGAATGTTAGCCACTGACGCTGCTGCTGCTGCTGCGGAACTGTGCATGGTGGCGCGGCCGCGGCCTGCCACAATGCTGCTCCCTCTCCTCCTGATTCCCTTGCTGCCCTTCCCCTTGCCCAAACCGCGCTGGCTGCCACTTCCAGACATCTTCGATGTTTTGGGCGCATAGACAAAAGTTTTTTAAAAGGGCGGGTGAAAAGTGGGGTACTTTAATGGAGTGGGTTGGTGGGTGAGGTGACTGAGTGAGTGTCCCTAGTACAGTAAGTAAGTAGTAACAGTCAGGAAGTACAACTAACTAATTACAATAAGCAATCAGTTATCAGAAGGAAATAGAGTGTGTGTAGTGTGTGTACACAGACAGTGAGTGCACACACGCAGGAGCTAGTAGCCTATGAACAGTGACTGAGTGTCCTAGACTCCTAGTACAGTAAGAGTAACAAGTAGTAACAGTAAGTAACTAACTAATTGCAATAATCAATCAGTAATCAGAAGGAAATAGAGTGTGTGTAGTGTGTACTCAGACAGTGAGTGCACACACGCAGGAGCTAGTAGCCGATGAACAGTGACTGAGTGTCCTAGACTCCTAGTACAGTAAGAGTAACAAGTAGTAACAGTAAGTAACTAACTAATTGCAATAATCAATCAGTAATCAGAAGGAAATAGAGTGTGTGTAGTGTGTACTCAGACAGTGAGTGCACACACGCAGGAGCTAGTAGCCGATGAACAGTGACTGAGTGTCCTAGACTCCTAGTACAGTAAGCGTAACAAGTAGTAACAGTAAGTAACTAACTAATTACAATAATCAATCAGTAATCAGAAGGAAATAGAGTGTGTGTAGTGTGTACTCAGACAGTGAGTGCACACACGCAGGAGCTAGTAGCCGATGAACAGTGACTGAGTGTCCTAGACTCCTAGTACAGTAAGAGTAACAAGTAAGAACAGTAAGTACAACTAACTAATTACAATAATCAATCAGTAATCAGAAGGAAATAGAGTGTGTGTAGTGTGTACTCAGACAGTGAGTGCACACACGCAGGAGCTAGTAGCCGATGAACAGTGACTGAGTGTCCTAGACTCCTAGTACAGTAAGAGTAACAAGTAAGAACAGTAAGTACAACTAACTAATTACAATAATCAATCAGTAATCAGAAGGAAATAGAGTGTGTGTAGTGTGTACTCAGACAGTGAGTGCACACACGCAGGAGCTAGTAGCCGATGAACAGTGACTGAGTGTCCTAGACTCCTAGTACAGTAAGAGTAACAAGTAGTAACAGTAAGTAACTAACTAATTGCAATAATCAATCAGTAATCAGAAGGAAATAGAGTGTGTGTAGTGTGTACTCAGACAGTGAGTGCACACACGCAGGAGCTAGTAGCCGATGAACAGTGACTGAGTGTCCTAGACTCCTAGTACAGTAAGAGTAACAAGTAGTAACAGTAAGTAACTAACTAATTACAATAATCAATCACTAATCAGAAGGAAATAGAGTGTGTGTGTACAAGACTGTGAGTGCACACACGCAGGAGCTAGTAGCCTTAGCCTTAGCCTATGAACAGTGACAGTGAGTGTCCTAGCCTAACTACAATACTAAATACAGAATCAATCAGTAGTAAAGGACAGCAGCAGAAATACTGGTATAGATGAGAGAAATATACTAACAGAGGACAGGAGAGAACAGCTGCCCACACAGGCAGGCCCTGAGGCCTAAAGCTGTGTAAGCCTGCAGCAGCTGTGTCTCTGTCTATGTAACACAAAAGCTACTAACTAAAATACAATGTCTATCTAACTAACAACAATATAGGTGTATATAGGAGGTGTATGTGAGCAAAAACGCTAGGTAAATGAACACAATAGAGCTCTTGCTAAGCCAAAGCACAAAGGAGCAACTCTCTCTCTGTACAAGTCTCAGGCAAGCACGGAGAAACCTAACATGGCGGCCGCTATTTATAGGGTAGGGGCTGGCCAGGGTCCCCCTCTGTGATTGGCTGCCGTCAGAGGGCCTGGGAGCCCTCTGATTGGCTCTAAGGACATCAATCTGGGCTATGACGCTATTCGAGCTCGGTACCGAGCTCGAATAGCGCCGTTTTGATCGAATAGCTCGAATAGTGAATGGGCTATTCGAGTGTACTCGAATACCCCATTCGAATAGCTCTAGCTATTCGGAGCTCGAATACCGAGCTCGAATAGCTGAGAAAGAGCTCGAATATTCGAGCTACTCGAATATTCGAGCTCTGCTGAGCACCACTGGCAGGGGGTGCTCGTCATCAGAAACAGTTGGTGGCAGTGTCCGACGCCATGGATCGCCACGTATGGACAGCCAGCCAACATGCCCTTCAACGTCAGCTGCTGATGCCACCATAGTGCTGTCACCCCAGGGGGGAACGGCGGTTTGGAAATTTTTTAATGTGTCTGCCTCAGATCAGAGCAATGCCATCTGTTGTCTCTGCCTCCAAAAATTGAGCCGTGGAAAGGCCAACACTCATGTAGTGACAAGTTCCTTACGAAGGCACATGGAGAAGAGGCACAAACTGCAATGGGAAGAGCACCTGAGCAAAAGCAGCACACAAAAGAAAAGCCACCCTCCTTCTCCTCTTCCTCCTTCAGGTGCAGCATCTTCAGCTGCTTTCTCTCTTGCACTTTCACAGCCACCCTCCTCAACTCCGCCTCTGCCCTTAAGTGGTTCCTGCTCCTCTGCCTCCTCTGCACAGCAGCCAGGTGTCCGTGAAAGAAATCTTTGAGCGGAAGAAGCCAATTTCTGCCAGTCACCCCCTTGCCCGTAATCTGACAGCTGGTGTGGCGAAACTGTTAGCTCGCCAGCTGTTACCATACTAGCTGGTGGACTTCCATAAATTTGTGGCCATAGGGACACCACAGTGGAAGATGCCAGGCCGCAATTATTTCTCTGAAAAGGCGATACCCAAACTGTACCGTGAAGTGGAGAGGCAAATGGTGTCATCTTTGGCACACAGCGTTGGGTCAAGGGTCCACCTGACCACAGGTGCCTGGTCTGCCAAGCACGGTCAGGGCAGGTACATAATCTACACAGTCCATTAGGTCAACCTGGTGACCGCTGGCAAGCAGGGAGTACATGGCTGTGCAGCGGACCAACTGGTGACACCTCCACGGCTTGAAGGCAGGCCTCCTGCCACCTCCTCTCCTCCTGCTACATCCTCTTTGCTGTCGTCCTCGTCCTCCTCCTTTGCTGAGTGGCATTTCAACTCTACTGGTGCTGCGATCTCCTCTCCAGCTACACAGCACCGCTCCCCAGGGCCTATGCCCTGGGAAGTCAGACTTGGATGATGAGGAAGGCGTTTCTTTGGAGGAGGAGGAGGAGGTGGCAGCAGAAAAACAACCGCAGAAGGCGTTGCAGGGGGCTTGTGCTGCTCGACGTTCCCGTGGTATTGTTCGTGGCTGGGGGGAGAAGGAGGACTTACCTGACGTCACTGAGGAGATGGATAGTACGTCTGGATCCAACTTTGTGCAGATGGCATCTTTCATGCTGTCCAGCCTGTTGATAGACCCCCGTATAAAAAACTCAAGGGGAATGAGCTGTACTGGGTGGCCACGCTACTAGACCCTTGGTATAGGCACAAAGTGGCGGACATGTTACCAACTCACCAGAAGGCAGAAAGGATGCAGCACATGCAGAACAAGCTGGCAGCTATGCTTTACAAAGCGTTTAAGGGTGATGTCACAGCACAACGCAATAAAGGTACCACTGCCAGTAATCCTCCTCCCATGTCAACACAGGCAAGGACAGGACGCTCCAGCGATCTCATGGTGATGTCGGACATGCGGACATTCTTCAGTCCAGCGCCTCACCTTAGCGCTCCCGGATCCACCCTCCACCAACGCCTGGACCATCAGGTAGCCGACTACCTGGCCTTAAGTGTGGATGTAGACACTGTGAGCAGCGATGAACCCTTGGACTACTGGGTGCACAGACTTGACCTGTGACCAAAGCTGTCCCATTTTGCCATCCAACTTCTGACTTGCCCTGCCTCAAGCGTCCTGTCAGAAAGGACCTTCAGCGCAGCTGGAGGCATTGTCACTGAGAAGAGAAGTCGCCTAAGTCACAAAAGTGCTCAGTACCTCACCTTTATCAAAATGAATGAGGCATGGATCCCAGAGGGCTACTGCCCGCACAAAGACTAAGTCAGTCCCCACACACAGCATCTCTGCCTGCACGCCGTGTGACTGGCTGCCTGCCCCATGACTAAGTTGCTCTCCACACAGCACCTCTGCCTGCAGGCCGCTTGACTGCCTTCTCCACCACCACCAACAGGGTCAAGGACTCCAGGCGGATTCCTAAATTTTTAAGGCTGCTGCTAGCAGCGGCCACTATAATAATTTTTCTGGTGCGTGTACATGCCTGCCTAATTTTTCTGGCTGCACTGTGGCTGCCACAACAAAACAAAAGGCATGTACATGTGCCAATTCCCCTTCGTGATCATTACCTTGCCGCGGTGAAGGGGCTTGCGTATCACAATGAAGCAATGAC
Organism: Hyperolius riggenbachi; assembly: GCF_040937935.1. Taxonomy (NCBI): domain Eukaryota; kingdom Metazoa; phylum Chordata; class Amphibia; order Anura; family Hyperoliidae; genus Hyperolius; species Hyperolius riggenbachi. Next base: position 117,194,906 of record NC_090657.1, on the reverse strand, counting down.
CGACGGCTATATGAGTGTCTCGAGCGGTGGCACATCAAAGGTAATAAGGTTGTTGCTTCATTGTGGACAGACTAAATTTGATCAGCTGGACAGTGACTGACTGTTCTTTCATTCAGCTACCTCAGCCTGGCGACCATATGGGCTTGAAAGCCGCCATCACTTGCACTCTCATCATGGTGCGCACCAGTCCAGCACGGCCGTCACTATACTAACAGTTGTTTGCAGTCACTGCATACCTTTCACTGCATCTTTCACAGTTGGCTGATGGTGTAATGGTTAAGGGCTCTGCCTCTGACATAGGAGACCAGGGTTCGAATCTTGGCTCTGCCTGTTCAGTAAGCCAGCACTAATTCAGTAGGAGACCTTTGGCAAGTCTCCCTTACACTGCTACTGCCAATAGAGCGCGCCCTAGTGGCTGCTGCTCTGCTCTGGCGCTTTGAGTCCGCAAGGAGAAAAGCGCAAAATAAATGTTATTTGTCTTGTCTTGTCACATTGTATTATACCTGGCAGTCAGTGCATACCTTTCACTTGAATGGATGGCAAACTTGCCCTACATAACAGATTCTCGTTAAAGGTAGTAAAGTCTATCAGTGTCATATACAGCAGGGCCTCGAAAGTCCTCCTTTATTGTTATTTTTGGTCACTACCTTGGGACGTGCATGCCGTGCCTGCTGCCTTCCTTGGATGTGTGGTAGCCGTTCCTGCTCCTTTGCGCACAGCGTGCCTGCTGCCTTCCTTGGATGTGTGGTGGTGGTAGCCGTTTCTTAGGCTCCCTCTCTGGACCGGAATCGAACCAGGATTCCCCGGCCATTACCCTTGGTTACTCGCAATGGCAGACTTGCCCTCCATAGATTCTTGTTAAAGGATTTAAAGTTGATTCTTCTCACATATACAGCAGGGCCTCGAAAGTCCTCCTGTATTGTTATTTTTGGTCACTACCTCGGGACGTGCATGCCATTTTTTTTGCCACCAAACGGATTTCGGCCTAAAAATACGAATTTCTGCTCGACAGACTTACAAGTTCCACCCAAACTTTCCTCCCTTCTCCTCTCCGAGGGAATTGTAGGATGTCAAAAGCCAGCTCACATACATTGGCCAGGAATCAAACCCAGGCCTACCGCTTGGAAGGCAGTTATCCTCACCATTATACCACCAACACTACACACTACAATGCTACATGCTGAAGCCAGCCTAGCATGTACCATTGTGATATACCCAAGAGAAAAATGAGCTTACTTAGGGAATTGTAGGATGTCAAAAACCAGCTCACATACACTGGCCAGGAATCAAGCCCAGGTCTACTGCTTGGATGGAGGCTATCCTCACCATTATACCACCAACACTACATGCTGAAACTTCTTGGAGCAGACTTACTTCCTTCCTCCAAAAGACACACATACATCCCCATAAAATCATTTAACAACAACTGCGTGCACAGTCTTTGTGGTACACAGTCTCTGTGGCACAATTGGTTAGCGTGTTCGGCTGTTAACCGAAAGGTTGGTGGGTCAAGCCCACCCAGGCATGGCCTTGCCTTTTGTGTTCAACAGTTGTCCGAAGAGAACCCCAGATAGCCATGTAGATTCATCTCTCTCTCTCTCTCTCTAGTAGGGATGGTCACCGATTTCCATGGGAATGTATCTTCTGCAATTTTGGGCAGAAATTGGTCATTCCGCTCCGTTTGGTCGGAACGGAATTGCTTTTTCAATCCAGCGGAATTCTGAGAGAGATATATATATATATATATATATATATAGAGAGAGAGAGAGAGAGAGAGAGAGAGAGAGAGAGAGAGAGAGAGAGAGAGAGAGCGCTCATTTTTCTCTTGGGTATATCTCAATGGTACATGCTAGGCTGGTTTCAGCATGTAGCATTGTAGTGTGTAGTGTTGGTGGTATAATGGTGAGCATAGCTGCCTTCCAAGCAGTAGACCTGGTTTCGATTCCTGGCCAATGTATGTGAACTGGCTTTGACATCCTACAATTCCCTAAGTAAGCTTATTTTTCTCTTGGGTATATCACAATGGTACATGCTAGGCTGGCTTCAGCATGTAGCATTGCAGTGTGTAGTGTTGGTGGTATAATGGTGAGGATAGCTGCCTTCCAAGTGGTAGGCCTGGGTTCGATTCCTGGCCAATATATGTGAGCTGGCTTTTGACATCCTACAATTCCCTAAGTAAGCTCATTTTTCTCTTGGGTATATCACAATGGTACATGCTAGGCTGGCTTCAGCATGTAGCATTGTAGTGTGTAATGTTGGTGGTATAATGGGGAGGATAGCTGCCTTCCAAGCGGTAGGCCTGGGTTCGATTCTTGGCCAATGTATGTGAGCTGGTTTTTTATATCCTACAATTCCCTGGAAGACAAGACAAGACAGGAGGAGGGGAGGAAGGAGAAAAAGGACTAGGGGAACAGCCAACAGGTGCTATGGGCTACCATTTAGCATAAACAAGGTTTAATTTGCGATTACTTTAATTTTTCCGCCAGAATACAGAATTCCACGGAATTTCGCAAAATTCCGGCGGAAATGTCACAGCGACGGAATTTAGCACTGGCGGAATCCGCGAATTCCGGCGGAACGGAATTTGCTCTTTTCGATCATCCCTAGTTAAAGGTAGTAAAGTCTATCAGTGTCATATACAGCAAGGCCTCAAAAGTCCTCCTGTATTGTTATTTTTGGTCACTTCCTCGGGATGTGCATGCCATGCCTGCTGCCTTCCTTGGATGTGTGTGGTAGCCGTTCCTGCTCCTTTGCCCACAGCGTGCCTGCTGCCTTCCTTGGATGTGTGGTGGTGGTAGCCGTTTTTTAGACTCCCACTCCGGACCGGAATCGAACCAGGATTCCCCAGCCATTACGAGTGGTCACGCGCAGTGACAGACTTGCCCTCCATAAAAGATTCTTGTTGCAGGTACTGTACAGCAAGCAGAACAAGTATTTAAAAAAATAGATGTAAGCTTTAACAATGGTAGAGAAAGAACCATCGAAAGTTGATAAGGCAGTCAGACATTACCTGACATCACTGAGTGAGGAAGAGCAATCTCGCCATGGTGCGCACCACCAGTCCAGCACGGCCGTCACTACGCAAACAGCTGTTTGCGGTGTGTTACACAGTGAGTTTGGTGTGTCAGTGTGAAGCAGTACTCTAGTTACACTCCCTGATTGATGTGTACACATGCAAGATATTTTAAAGCACTTTAGGCCTGCAATTTAGCATTTAATGTGATTTCTGTACTTAAAACGCTGCTTTGCGTCAAATCCAGATTTTTCCCCTGGACTTTTGGTGTCTAGCCCACTCTGCCATGCCCCCCTCCAGATGTTAGACCCCATGAAACATCTTTTCCATCACTTTTGTGGCCAGCATAAATTTTTCTAGTTTTCCAAGTCTGCCTCCCGATTGAAGTCTATTGGGGTTTGCGAAAGTTCATGAACCCGGTTCGCGAACCAAAAATCGGAGGTTCGGGCCATCTCTATTCATGAGAGGCTAGGAAAGGTGAGGAGAGCAAGGAGGGTGAAATTAGTAGGGTGTGTGCTACATAGGGAGGGTGCATGTAGCTATGCTGCTTACAGGTGTAGGCCAGAATGTAGAACAAGGAAAAGAGCAGGTTAAACATGCTGGGAGTTAAGATGATTTTTAAAATTATTAAAGGGGCACTATAGCAAAAAATTGTAAAATTTAAAATACAGTGGGCCATATGCAATTCAAGGAGATAAGAAGCTGAAAACATGCAAGCTTCTTATCTCCTCACATCGCTCAGGATTTACCGGCAAATTCAATTGCCAGTTTCACCTGAGCGAGGTATTCGCCGAGCGATGCTCCTGTGTGGCCAGCGATGTGGAGCGAGGCATTTGTGCCATGGAGCTGTCCTTCAGCACCACGACACTGCTGCCTCGCTTCCCGGGAAGATGCGCGCGCATCGTTGCAAGGCTCGTACCCACCGCCCGTCGTCTCCTGCCGCTCGTCGCTACCACGGTACCTTCAGAAGATCATCCTGATTCTAATTGGACCAATGAGAATCAGGATGATTCTCATTGGGCCACCTAGTGGACGAATGGGGAGCCCCGGCGGGATACTCAAAGATGCTTTGCCGGCTCCAAGAATACTCACAGTCACACAGAGATGAGCGGAGGAGCGGCGTGGGACATGCGGCGAGACGGGAACGATGGAGGTATGTTTTTTTGTTACATTTTAAATAGGTAAGGAGTCAAAGCTGACTCCTTTACCTATTTAAATCACTGGCATCTGGGGTTTCCTTAGTAAAGGAGGCTCCCAGATGCCAAAATCAGCCCGCTGACAGCAGCAATAAGTATTTTCGCCTGCTCAGAGCAGGTGAAAAGTTAGCACCTATGTTTGCCGGGAAGCGATTGCAAAATGCAATTGCATAGGGGAAAAGGAACTTGCTGGGCGATTATATCGCCCAAGCGAGTTCTTTTCCGCCCTGGGGGGTGTTAAATGCAATTGCATTAGGCGACCTTGCTGACGCCTAATTTAAGAACTCGCCAGCACTTAGCGCTGGCGAGTTTGGTAATTGCATAGGGCCCCGTATGTGCAAACTGAGACAAATAAGAAGTACGTTTTTTTCCAGAGTAAAATGAGCCATAAATTACTTTTCTCCTATGTTGCTGTCATTTACAGTAGGTAGTAGAAATCTGACAGAAGCGACAGGTTTTGGACTAGTCCATCTCTTCATAGGGGATTCTCAGCAAGGCTTTTTATTCTTTATAAAGATATTCCCCAAAAAGGATTTAAACAATGATGCTGGCCAGCTTCCCTGCTTGCTACACAGTTTTTTGGCAGTTGGACAGAGCAACTGCCATTCACTAAGAGCTTTTGAAAATAAATAAATCTCGGAGAATTCCCCCGTGAGGAGTTGGACTAGTCCAAAACTTGTCGCTTCTGTCAGATTCCTACTATCTACTGTAAGTGACAACAACATAGGAGAAAAGTAATTTATGGCTCATTTTACTCTGGAAAAAACGTACGTCCTATTTTTTTTTTTATGTTTGCACATATTTTAAATTTTACAATTTCTCGCTATAGTGCCCCTTTAAGTATTTCTACCTTAGGTGTAAGCTGTTAGAGTTGTGCCTGGAAATGTCTGGAGACTCATTTTGGTAAATTTTGTCATCTACATGACACTTTGAACGACACTTCGGATTGGACACTGAGGCCTGACACGTCAGGGGCCTGACTGGCTGTGTGCTTATAAATAGTCTGGCCTGCTGAGTTTATCACCACCACCCCTCTATCAGGTAGGCCTAATTATGGTAATCAACACAGCAGGGGAGACTTAACATGCAAATTAAACAAATGTCTCTCTGCCAGCCAAACTTACATCCCAAAAAGAGGAATAAAAGGTGTCTGTACAGTATAGTTAAAGGTGCGACTATTTTCTCAGAGGGGCTCACAATCTAATCCCTACCATAGTCAAATGTTTATATATGTTTCATGTAGTTTATATATGGTAGTCTAGGGCCAATTTTAGAGGGAAGCCGATTAACTTATCTGTATGTTTTTGGGATATGGGAGGAAACTGGAGTGCCTGGAAGAACCCCACACAGACACTGGGAGAATATACAAACTCCTTGCAGATAGTGTCCTGGCTGGGATTTAAACTGAGGACTCAATGCTGCAAGGTGAGAGCACTAACCACCACACCACCATACTACTCACTCTGTATAAATCACAGTCACATCTGGAGTATGGGATACAGTTTAACAGACAGACACTGACATACTAAAGCAGGTACAAAGACAGGCAACTAAATTAATCAAAGTAGGGAGGAGTCTGGAGAAGTCCAAGGGTCCTTTCCAGAAAAGCAGAAAAACACAGAGCCCCCAGGAGCCGTATGTATGTACTCGGTGCACGGTCAGATGGGCGCAACGTGAACCAAGTGACCAGTGGCGTAGCTACAAACCTCTGGGCCCCGATGCGGAATCTGGATGTGCCCCCCCCCCCGGAAACAACATCCCCCCCCCCCCCACAACACTCGACGCACACACATATCCGAATCCCTTTAGCTGTGCATGGCATGGCTATATCAATTCAGCTTTGCAACAGCATGGGTGGCACGTTCAATTTGCAAACATACGCAGCACCCAGAGGAAATAGGGCAAGATGCCAATCTGAAGGAATTAAAGTATTACAGTAGAATCCGTTTATAGTAAACAGGGGCATTGCTAGGATCCTAAAAGATCCGGGGCAACAATGGGCACTGGGTGGGAAGGATCTGCGGCGTGCGCAGTGCACCATGGCAAAAATGGGTGTGGCCATGCAGGGAGTGGACGTGGCCATGGGTGGGACCAAGTTACATGAACTTAACAGCAGTGTAACCTGTAACTGTACATACTGAAGGTAACAGATCAGCACACACTGCAGCTAGTTTACTATCATTACAGGCACAGAGTAACTGCTTATACTGTACATACTGGAGGCAGCAGAGATCAGCACACACTGCAGCTAGTTTACTATCAGTACAGGCACAGAGCAACACCTTATACTGTAGATACTGGAGGTAACAGATCAGCACACACTGCAGCTAGCTTACTATCAGTAAAGGCACAGAGTAACAGCTTATACTGTACACTCTGGAGACAGCAGAGATCACCACACGCTGCAGTTAGTTTACCATCAGTACAGGCACAGAGCAACACCTTATACTGTACACTCTGGTGGTAGCAGATCAGCACACACTGCAGCTAGTTTACTATCAGTAAAGGCACAGAGTAACAGCTTATACTGTACACATTGAAAGTAGCAGAGATCAGCACACACTGCCGCTAGTTTGCTAGCAGTACAGGAACAGAATAACAGCTTATACTGTTCACATTGAAATTAGCAGAGATCAGCACACACTGCCGCTAGTTTACTAGCAGTACAGGAACAGAATAATAGCTTATACTGTACACATTGAAAGTAGCAGAGATCAGCCCGAACCTAATGCTGGGAATAGGCGGCTCGATTCTGAGCTGATAAGATGGCTCGATAGATAATTTCCGACACGTCCGATCTGCCGCCCGATCGTTTTGCCGCTCGATTCTGCATTGGGGACAATGGAAAAAGATAAGAAAAACGAGCGGAAGATAAGAGAATTGCCCACAGAATTGAGCGGCAAAACCGATTGGGTGCAGAATCGAGCCCCAAAATCAACCCGTGTATTCCCAGCATAAGGCCCGATTCACACTTACGTTTAAAAACTTTGCTGCTGACACACACCCACCTGCTGCTGCTGCTGCTGACACACACACACACACACTGCTGACACACACACACACTGCTGCTGCTGACACATGCACACTCTGCTGCTGCTGACACACACACTGACACACATACACACACACACACACTGACACACACTGCTGCTGCTGACACGACACACACACGCTGCTGCTGCTGCTGACACACACACACTGCTGCTGCTGCTGACACACACATATACACACACACACACCTGCTACTGCTGACACACACACACCTGCTACTGCAGACACACACACACGCACACACACACACACACACACACACACACACACACACACACACACACTGCTGCTACACAAACACACACACACACATATATATACACACACACACCTGCTACTGCTGACACACACACTTACTTGCTGCTGCTGGCATGTGTGGCTAGTTCTGGCCAGGCTGGCACCTTAGGTGGTGTGGCAGTGGGTGGTGTGGCAGGGAGCCAGGGCCAGGCTGAGGGAGGACACTGGACTGTGGAGGAGGCAGCTGGCTGCACTAGGCTGGTGGAACCTGGTCCTCCTGAGCTTGGTGTTGCACGTCAGGCTGAGTTGCCATCAAGGTCAGCGGGCGCCGGGCAGGCAAATAGTTCAGCGGGGGTCAGCGGGCGCCGGGCAGGCATCTCCACCATGTGCAGGGGGCAGAGCTATCCACGCTCTCTCCAGCCCCCTGCCTTTGCAATAGTTCAGCGGGCGCCGGGCAGGCATCTCCACCACGTGCAGGGGGCAGAGCTATCCACGCTCTCTCCAGTCCCCTGCCTTTGCAATAGTTCAGCGGGCGCCGGGCAGGCATCTCCTCCACGTGCAGGGGATGGAGCTATTCACGCTCTCTCCAGTCCCCTGCCTTTGCAGTTCAATCGCAGGCACGCCCCCTGCCAGGTGCTTCTGATTGGGCAGGGGGCGGATGGGACAGAGCCTCAGCAAAGTGCTGGCTGACAGCTGAGTGTTACGAGCGGCGACCACCGCCCAAAACATGGCGGCCGCCATCTCGTACAAAACGGCCACTGCCAGCGCCAGGCATACCCCCAAGCCCCCACCCCTCGCCTCTTCAGGAGGCGGGCCCAGTCGCGACGGCGACCCCTACGACCGTGGGCCCTACACCCATGCAAATGACGACTTACCCTGAGTCCGCAAGGAGAAAAGCGCAATATAAATGTTATTTGTCTTGTCTTGTCTTGCAACTGTGATTACAAGTGGCGTTAAATACCTTTCCTCCCTTTCTGAGTTCTAGCAACTCAAAGGGAGAAGTAATTTGAGGTCTGGCTGTCGCCGGCACCCAAGTTACACTGTAAATACCGGTGCGCCACTATAGATAGGTAATAACATTACGTCCATGGAGGTGTTCAGGTCAGGCAGAACGCAGAGGTAAGCATCCTGCTTCACCCAGAAGCCTCATATAGAGTAGTATTTATGTTACACTAGGAAGTAGGAATGTGTAAATATAATTCTCACAAGTTGGGGGTTATATAAGACTAGCAACCACAGAATAAAGGCAAGTGAGGAGTGAGGAAGACCCGTCCTCACTTGGGCTCTAAGATCTTCTTTGCAGGTTTTAAGGGTCGCACTTTAGAAGGAGGAGTTGACTAAAAGATTTTTTAATTGGACACTACACAGATTGATCTGTGTAGTGTCCAATACAAACTTTTTCCTTGCATGCAAGTTGCTGTCTTCTTTTTGAGGTAAACAAGTTTATATTATTTATCATCACTGCTGACCTATGTGTTTTTGGGGGCATCTCTTCCCTCCCAGTAAATTAATCAGAGCAGTGGAAGGTTTCACTTACCAAGAAAGGTTCGGCAAACTACGTTTATTAAGCTTGGAAAAAAGGGTGGCTAAGGGGTGACCTGATTAACATGTATAAATACATTGTTGGCAATACATAAGCTTGGCAGATACACTTTTTGTCCCAAGGCCTGGACAAAGGACAATGGGGCTTGATCTGCATATGGAGGAAAAAGGTTCATGCCATCTGTTTCGAAAGGGGTTCTTTACAGTAAGAATGGATAAAATGTGGAATATTTTACCACAGGAAGTAGTTGTGGCAAATTCTATATCTGCATTTAGGGCTGGTGCACACCGAGCGGCTTTTTGGGCGTTTTCAGATCCGCTTGCGGCTGCGGATCTGCTTGGTCAATGTATCTCAATGGGGTGGTGCACACCAGAGCGGGAGGCGTTTTGCAGAAACGAAAAATGCCTGGGTGAGGCATTTTTTGGATTTCGGATGCGTTTCTGCCTCAATGTTAAGTATAGGAAAAACGCAAACCGCTCTGAAAAACGCCTGTTCAGAGCGGTTTTGCAGGCGTTTTTGTTACAGAAGCTGTTCAGTAACAGCTTTACTGTAACAATATATGAAATCTACTATACTGAAAACCGCAGCAGCAATCCGCAAAACGCTAGCAAAACGCCATAGAAAAATAAAAAAAGCGTTTAAAAATCTGCTAGCATTTTGCGGATCTGCTAGCGGTTTTTGGTGTGCACCAGCCCTTAAAGAAGGCTTGGATGCAGTTTTTTACTAGGTTCCATGGATTGATCCATGGATTTATTTAGTGAATTATTTAGTGAATATGCACCATAAAATATATACTGTACATGCATCTAATGTATTAAGCAAACATTTCACACAGGTTTGATTTTGAAAGCCAAGTTATAGAAATGGTAACCTGGTAATCATTAGAAAATTTGCATTATTTCGACTGAACTAACTGTATTTTTTATATTTAAATAAATGTGACAATTAGCTTAATTGATTGCCACTTTAATAAGAAATCACCAGCTACCTGTGATCACCGCTTTTCTGTGGTGACAAGTTATACATTCTGATTGTCATATTGGCAATGGGCAAATCCGGCTAATCATCACTTTCTGAATTGCCAAAAAACATTTGCAACGTTTAAGTGGAGAACACTATTTGCTTCAGTGGAGCAGAGTGTTATAAAGGGTGTTTTTATTTTTTCAAATTACCATTTGCTACCTTTATTGCAGATTTGTTTTACACATCATTTGTATTTCATACTGATAATTTTATTAAGTGAATAAAAGCTTCAGCCACTTTAATTGTGACTTTTTGGTTTCCTATACCAGGTAATAAGCTTTATTTATGAGACAAAGGTGAATAGGTCTTTGTGGATATCTAATATTTCAAGGAACTGAAAATATTCTGTCATGTTCCTGGCAACAATATAATTATCAATCAAGGGTCAAAGGTTACAGAAATGCCATTGACATTATACTAAAAAAAAAATCTGCAGTAACATATTGATTCTCTGTACAGCTGAAAGTTACGATCTGTGACCTTTCTGAATTCTTCATGCGATTTATTGGACATATTTGCATTTAAATTAAATGTCTAAAGGTCTTCGTTAATTAAAACTGCTATGACTGTTCCTACCGTGTTAACTCTTTCCCTTCTCCCTGGTTTGTAATGGAACAATGGCAGTAAAGATTTAGTATATACTGCATTGTGATGTCAGTAAGACAAATTGAACTACAAAGATTAAATTAAGGAGACATTAATTTTCATATACAGAAGAGGGAAACCGAGAGCCCAATATAGTGTAGTAAGTACTGCAAAAATTGATATATGTAAAGAGTACAATATATATACTCACAAGGCAGGGTTACCTCCAGGCAACCACTGTATAGGCAGGTGAGGAGATTATCCTGTCCCCACTCAGGAATAAGAAGTCGCTCTCTGTAGACAGGAAAAAAGGGGTATCCCCCTCCACCAAGGGTGGATAATTAATATTATGTAGAAAGAACAGAGGCGCCAGCAGGATAAAATCAGGTAATAAAATGTTTAAAAGTGCTTTGGAGGCAGCGGTTGGACTTACCTCCTGTAAGCAGACACTATAAACTGTCAGTTCAAATCTAAATAAATTTTATTGGCATACTCCAAGGGGGTCGCAACGCGTTCACAGGTGTAAACCTGCTTCCTCAGGCAATATAACATAGGAGCATACAACAGTAAAAGGTCCGGGTAACACCTGGCGCCTTTTAAACATTTTATTACCTGATTTTATCCTGCTGGCGCCTCTGTTCTTTCTACATTAATTTTCATAGTTTTACAAAGCAGTTAAAGGGACTCCGAGGAGTGCCCGAATTTAAAAGAATACACTTACCTGGGGCCACTTCCAGCTCACCGTAGGCGGTGAGGTTCCGCGACGGCTTCCTGGCTCGTTTCCTTCAGCCTCCGCCGCCCCCCCCCCCCCTTATCGGCGTCACCCGGCGACACCCGGACCTGGTGTCGGCCAGGTCTTCCTGGTTATTGACGCAATGCGTCATCACGACGGCCGCCTCGCGTCATCACGGCGGCCGGCATGACAGGTCTGTGCATGCGTGGAAAATCCGCGCATGCGCAGACCTGTCACGCCGGCCGACGTGATGACACCAGGCACGGGTGTTGCCGGGTGATGCCGATAAGGGGGGCCGGCTGAGGCTAAAGGAGACGAGCCAGGAGGACACCGCGGGACCTTGCCGCCTATGATGAGCTGGAAGAAGCCCCAGGTAAAGTGTATTCTTTTTAAATTCGGGCACTACTTGGAGTCCCTTTAAGAATTTAAAAAATAAGATATGGAACCTCATTGAACAATTCACTAACTACATTAATTTCTGTATTTTGCAGGTTTGGTCAGTAGCAGAAGATGGGCAATACAGAAACACCCCAAGAAGAATTAGAAGTGCCACAGATTGCTAGTCAGGATATACATGTAAATCATGTAGCTCATGAAGATCCAGTACCCCTTTCTAACACAGATGCTCCAACACTGGCCTCTTCAGTGGTCCAGGTGGACGTGCCTGCTCTAAACCATGAGCCTGGAAGTCAGCCAATTAACTCAGATGTCTGGAAGAAAGGGGGCCGTCTGCTGTCTGCTCTGTTGGCTATTAATGTGGGTCTTATAGCCTGTGTTCTAGTTAGCAGTGGTTCCCTAGAAGAAGTCACTGTGAAGGACACAGAAGTCTTAGCTTTTTTAGTTATCCTTATGCTCCTCTCCACTTTCTGGATGATATTTCAATTCTACTTTTCATGCCGAAAAAATGCAGTTCTCTATAAAGATTCACATGCAGGACCTGTATGGTTGAGAGGTAATTAGGCTCCAATATTCTAAACACATACATTAAAAATAATATATCTGTTATTTTAATGCTGGCCATACTCTCTACAATCTGGTTGTCCAATCTTTATCCATTCTTACCAGAGGTTTGTATTAAAGGACCACTATCACTAAAATTGTAAAATGTTAGTTACATGTAAACACATACAAATAAGATCATAAGATGTACAGAGGTGCCAAAAGGATAAAAGTATGCTAAAAGATTAAAATATTCGGGTGGCGGTGGTGGACCGGTCACTCCCAAAAAGGACACGAAATTGTCACTTAGGTAAAAGACAATTTATTCACATACTCCACGAACAATTCGCAACGCGTTTCACAGGCACAGAGGTGCCAAGCGTGCATTGGACCTATAGCTGTGTGATACTCCATATGTTTATTGCCTGATGAAGTGGGACTGTGCCCGTGAAACGCGTTGCGAACTGTTCGTGGAGTATGGGAATAAATTGTCTTTTAACTAAGTGACAATTTCGTGTCCTTTTTGGGAGTGACCGGTCCACCACCGCCACCCGAATATTTTAACCTTTTAGCATACATTTATCCTTTTGGCGCCTCTGTACATCTTATGATAAAAATATTCCACCCTGGTGGAAGGGTGATACACCCTTTTTTCCTTCTTCAGAGAGCGACATCTTATTCCTGAGTGGGGACAGGTCTAAATCTCCCCACCTGCCTATACAGTGGTTACCTAAGCGGTAACCCATGTTTGTGAGTATAATACTTACTTGTCATTTTTTCTCCTGTTTCCAATACGTACTACACTATACTGGGCTCTCGGTTTCTCTGTTTTACATACAAATAAGAAGTATGTGTCTTCCAGAGTAAAATTAACTATAAATTACTTTTCTCCTATGCTGCTGTCACTTACAGTAGGTAGTATAAATCTTACATACAGTTGATGTTGGTCAGATTGTATAAAGAATTTTCTATCAGATTATACAGTATTGTGTATTATATTATTATTATATTGTGTATGGCTAGTCAAATTCGATCTACTAATGCATTTACTTATACCATGGCCATCATACATGTGTGAATAAGTCCGAATTATGTATGTATTTAACTTACATTTCACAACATTTTATCGCTCATGACATTAAAATAATTAGGGCCTGTCAACACAGGCACCCCATGGTGTGTCAGCTAAATGTTTTTCTACACGCGTGCGACCGTAGAAGAAGGGGGGGTCGCAAGTGCCATAAAATGGGGTGGAATAGTTGTGCGGTGCATGCTGAAAAATGGGGGTATAGGCGCAGCACAGCCATGGACCAGGATGTGGGTGTGGTCATGGATGGAGCCAAATTTACGTGAACTTGGCAATGGTGGGACATTAGACTAGGACTATGATAGGGATTAGATTGTGAGCACCTCTGACACAGGTGCACCCCAGTTTAGGTAGTGGCTGGGATCCCCCATGTGTAGTGACACGGACCCCCTTGCTTAGGTGATGACAGGTGCCCCCAGTTTTAGGCAATGACTGGGACCCCTCATGTTTAGTGACAAGTGCTGCCCAGTTTAGGTGGTGACGGTAATCCCCAGGGTTAGGTAGTGAAAGGTGCCCCCCAGTGTAGGTAGTGACAGGTGCCCCCCAGTTTAGGTAGTGACAGGTGTCCCCCATGTTTAGTGACAAGGATCTCACTCACAGTCATCTCAGTAGACAGCGTCAGACCTCAGAATTTGCCAGCGACCAGTGAGAGTAGGCGCACGGTACCCTCGTGGACACCGTGCTGCATATGCAGAAGTAATGTTACTTCCGCATATCAGTACAGTGTCCACGAAGTCCTAGCGCCTGCACTCACTGGTCACTGGCTGATTTTAAGGTCTGACGCTGGCTGCTGGGATGCAGCGGGACGCCCAGGAGAAGACGACTGACGGCCTGAGGGGGAGGCGGCTGAGGGCCACATCCGCCCCATTTTGCCCCTATGTGCAGACGCCCATGCTTGCAGTAAAGCATGTAGCAGCTTTTGGCAGCCTGCTGCATTTTTCTCCCCCACAGGGGGACACAGAAGAACAATCCTGGGAACTTCATGTTGCTTCCAGGATTGCCTAATGGCCAGACAGACGACAGGAAAAATAGAGATATAAAACTTAGCGTTTGCATGAACGATGGTGATTGGTAATAAACAATGCTACAATCATTAAAATGGGCTGCACTTAATGCCACAGCCAGCAGTAAAGGTCATACAAGCGTCCATGTGACCCAGCCCTTAGTTTCAATCAATACAAGAAATATGCAAAGGGCACCTAAACTGAATGAAAAAAAAACAGTTTCACTTACCACTTCTACCAGCCTCCTGCAGTCGCCCAGTGCAAAAGGACTTTGGCCTTGTTTTTCCCAGGTGGCACTGAGTGCTATACTTACTGGTGTCTTTTGTTGTTGTTATATTTAAGAGGCGCTCCACAGGACATTACTCCAGCTTGTTCTTTATTGCCAGCGCAGTTTCTTAGGACTTTACAATATTTTATTAAGGTTTATAAAGGTTTTGGGTTTTTTTTTTGTTTTGCGGTGGTGGGGGTGGTGGTGAGGTCTTTGTTTTTTTTTTTTTTGTAAAAAAAACGTTTTTAATATACTGCAGTACACCAATCATGGATTTGCACCATGGAGGCTGACCATATAAGCAGGACAATCATTACAGTTCTCAAATGTGACCTCTTACCACCATTTCAAGTCCAAACTTGCTTTCATGTTACATACATACATGCACGCATACAAACCAACAATATGCTTTCACTAAGAGATACCTTGTTTCATCACAAAAACAGAGGGACTGAAATACAGTAAAATGTGTTAAAAAACGTTTTAAAGGGAGGCAGTGGTGGACTTACCTCCAGGTAGTCGGACACTCAATGCCTATTTTCAAAATTGGTTCTTTATTCAATAAGAAAATGTAACATCAATACTAACTCCACTGTGACGTGTTTCACGGGTGTAACACCATATAATTAGAGATGGTCCGAACCTCCGATTTTTGGTTCGCGAACCGCGTTCGCGAACCTCCGCAAACGTTCGCAAACATGCAAACTTTTGCGAACCGCAATAGACTTCAATGGGGAGGCGAACTTTGAAAACTAGAAACATTTATGCTGGCCACAAAAGTAATGGAAAAGATGTTTCAAGGGGTCTAACATCTAAATTTTTGCATGGATGAGTGGGATAGACGCCAAAAGTCCCAGGGAAAAATCTGGATTTGACGTAAAGCAGCGTTTTAAGGGCAGAAATCACATTGCATGCTAAATTGGAGGCCTAAAGTGCTTTAAAACATCTTGCATGTGTATACATCAATCAGGGAGTGTAATTAGAGTACTGCTTCACACTGACACACCAAACTCACTGTGTAACGCAACGAAAACAGCTGTTTGTGTTGTGACGGCCGTGCTGGACTGGTGCGCACCATGGCGAGAGTGCAGGCGATAACGGTTTTCAAGCCCATATGGTCACCAGGCTGAGGTAGCTCAATGACAGAACAACAGTGACTGTCCAGCTGATCGAATTTGGTCTGTCCACAATGAAACAACGACCTTATTATCTTTGGTGTGCCACCCCCCGAGACACTCATATAGCCGTCGGTCATTGCTTCATTGTGATACGCAAGCCCCTTCACTGCAGCAAGGTAACGATCACGAAGGGGAATTGAAACATGTACACGCCTTTTGTTTTGTTGTTGCAGCCACAGTGCAGCCAGAAAAATTAGGCAGGCATGTACACGCACCAGAAAGAATTGTTATTGTTTTTGTTAGCGACCGCTACTAGCAGGGGCCTTAAAAATTCAGGAATCCACCTGGAGTCCTGGACCCTGTTGGTGGTGGCGAAAAAGGCAGTCAAGCGGCCTGCAGGCAGAGATGCTGTGTGGAGAGCAACTTAGTCATGGGGCAGGCAGTCACATGGTGTGCAGGCACAGATGCTGTGTGCGGGGACTGACTTAGTCTTCGGGCTGGCAGTAGACCTTCGGGATCTGTGCTTCATACATTTTGAAAAAGGTGAGGTACTGAACACTTTTTTGACTTAGGCGACTTCTCTTCTCAGTGACAATGCCTTCAGCTGCGCTGAAGGTCCTTTCTGACAGGACGTTTGAGGCAGGGCAAGACAGAAGTTGGATGGCAAATTGGGACAGCTCTGGCCACAGGTCAAGCCTGCGCACTCAGTAGTCCAAGGGTTCATCGCTGTTCACAGTATCTCCATCCACACTTAAGGCCAGGTAGTCGGCTACCTGCCGGTCGAGGCGTTGGTGGAGGGTGGATCCGGAAGCGCTAAGGCGAGGCGTTGGACTAAAGAATGTCCGCATGTCCGAAATCACCATGAGATCACTGGAGTGTCCTGTCCTTGCCTGCGTGGACATGGAAGAAGGATTACTTGCAGTGGTATCTTTATTGCGTTGTGCTGTGACATCACCCTTAAACACATTGTAAAGCATAGTTGCCAGCTTGTTCTGCAAGTGCTGCATCCTTTCTGCCTTCTGGTGATTTAGACACATCTCCGCCACTTTGTGTCTATACCGAGGGTCTAGTAGCGTGGCCACCCAGTACAGCTCATTCCGCTTTTTTATACGGGGGTCCCACAACAGGCTGGACAGCATGAAAGAAGCCATCTGCACAAAGTTGGATGCAGATGTACTATCCATCTCCTCTTGCTCTTCCTCAGTGATGTCAGCTAAGTTCTCCTCCTCCCCCAGCCACAAACAATACCACAAGAAAGTTGAGCAGCACAAGCCCCCTGCGACACCTGCTGCAGTTGTTCTTCCGCCTCATCCTCCTCCTCCAAAACAACACCTTCCTTATTATCTGACTC
Organism: Hyperolius riggenbachi; assembly: GCF_040937935.1. Classification (NCBI taxonomy): domain Eukaryota; kingdom Metazoa; phylum Chordata; class Amphibia; order Anura; family Hyperoliidae; genus Hyperolius; species Hyperolius riggenbachi. The sequence continues at coordinate 117,177,758 of NC_090657.1, read as the reverse complement.
CTCTTCCCCAAACGACTCTTTCTCCTCCTCCTTCTCCTCCCCCCTCTGTGCTGCCGCAGGTGTTGAGGAATCATCTGCTTCTGCTGAGAATTGATCCCACAACCCTTCCTCCCAGTCCCGTTCCTGTTCACACTCCTCCACAGCTTGATCCACCACTCTACGCACGGCACACTCCAGGAAGAAGGCATATAGGATCAAGTCGCAGATGGCACCTTTGCTGCTACTCACCAGGTTTGTTACCTCCTCAAACGGCCGCATGAGCCTGCAGGCATTTCGCATCAGTGTCCAGTACTTAGGCCAGAACATCCCCATCTCCCCAGACCGTGTCCTTTGACTGTAGTTGTAGAGATACTGTTTGACAGCTTTCTTCTGTTGTAGCAGGCAGTCGAACATCAGGAGGGTCGAATTCCAGCTATCACAAATCAAGCGTCTCACCGGCAAGTTGTTTCTCCGCTGAATATTGGCAAAGTGTGCCATGGCCGTGTAAGACCGCCTGAAATGCCCACATACCTTCCTGGACTGCTTTAGGACGTCCTGTAAGCCTGGGTACTTAGACACAAATCTCTGAATTACGAGATTGAGCACATGTGCCATGCAGGGTACATGTGTCAACTTTCCCAAATTCAAAGCTGAAATGAGATTGCTGCCGTCGTCACACACCACGTTGCCGATCTCCAGTTGGTGCGGGTTCAGCCATTGATCCACCTGTTTGTTCAGAGCAGCCAGGAGAGCTGCTCCAGTGTGACTCTCTGCTTTGAGGCTAGATATGTCTAAGATGGCATAACACCATCGTACCTGGCATGCAGCATAGGCCCTGGGGAGCTGGGGCTGTGTAGCTGGAGAGGAGATCGCAGCACCAGTAGAGGTGAACGGCCACTCAGCCAAGGAGGATGACGACAGCGAAGAGGCTGTAGCAGGAGGAGAGGAGGTGGCAGCAGGCCTGCCTGCAAGCCGTGGAGGTGTCACAAGTAGGTCTGCTGCACAGCCACGTACTCCCTGCTTGTCAGCAGTCACCAGGTTGACCCAATGGGCTGTGTAAGTAATGTACCTGCCCTGACCGTGCTTGGCAGACCAGGCATCCGTGGTCAGATGGACCCTTGACCCAACGCTGTGTGCCAGAGATGACACCACTTGCCTCTCAACTTCATGGTACAGTTTGGGTATTGCCTTTTTAGAGAAATAATTGCGGCCTGGCATCTTCCACTGCGGTGTCCCAATGGGCACAAATTTACGGAAGGCCTCAGAGTCCACCAGCTGGTATGGTAACAGCTGGTGAGCTAACAGTTCCGCCAAGCCAGCTGTCAGACGCCGGGCAAGGGGGTGACTGGCAGAAATTGGCTTCTTCCGCTCAAAGATTTCCTTCATGGACACTTCGCTGCTGTGGGCAGAGGAGCAGGAACCGCTTAAGGTGGGAGACAGAGTGGAGGAGGGTGGCTGTGAAGGTGCAAGGGATAAAGCGGCTGACGATGCTGCACCTGAAGGAGGAAGAGGAGAAGGAGGGTGGCTTTTCTTTTGTGTGCTGCTTTTGCTCAGGTGCTCTTCCCATTGCAGTTTGTGCCTTTTCTGCATGTGCCTTCGTAAGGCAGTTGTCCTTAAGTGGATGTTGGCCAATTCTTGGAGGCAGAGAGAACAGATGGCATTTCTCCGATCTAAGGCAGTCACACTAAAAAATTTCCAAACCGCTGAGCCCCCCTGGGGTGATGGCACTATGGTGGCATCAGCAGCTGACGTTGAAGGGCATGTTGGCTGGCTGTACATAGGTGGTGATACATGGCGCCGGACACTGCCACCAGCTGTTTCTGACGACGAGCTTCCCCTGCTTCTTTCAGGAACTCGTCTCCTCCTACTCCTCTCTGACTCCCCCTCTGAACTGTCCCCTTGGTCATCTTTTCTCTTAGGATCCCACATGACATCCGTATCATCGTCATCATCATAATCATACTGCCCAGCTTCGCTTGCCTCAGACACCTCATAAACTGCACAACAGCAGGTACTTCATCATCCTCCTCCTCACACGTTATGTCCATAGTGTCGCCTAACTCAGACATATGAGGTGGTGTAACTTGCCTAGCGCCTTCATCTTGTTGTAATAGTAGTTGCTGTGAATCCGTTAATTCCCCACCAAATAACTCCTGCGAAGTGTCAAATGGAACGGATGTGGTGCTAGTAGAAGCGCTGGTGGCTGCGGAAGATGAGGTGTTCTGTGTTAAATAGTCATAACGTCCTGACAATCTTGGGAGTTGATGGGATGTGCCTTCTTCTGAGCACTGTACTTTGGTCCAGGGTCGCACGAAATCACATCAGCATGACCTCGAACAGACCTGCTGGGTGGCCTTCCTCTAGGTTGCCTCTGCCTCTACCTGTTTTGTCCATATCGTGGGGAATTAAGTGAAAGGTATGCACTGACTTGACTAATACAATGTACAGTCACACAGGTGCAGTTAAAGCGGAATATAACCCTGCATTTCAACTTTGCTCTAAAACATTATTTACAGTATATTATATGCAACCAGCATTTTTTTTTTTACTAGACCAGCATTGGAAGGGTTACACAGGGCTTTAAAGTCCCTAGAGATTTCTGCAGACGCATCCGAACTTCAGTTAGATACTTTTTGTTTACAAATATGTATCTTTTAAGTGTTTATTGTGACTCATCTCTCTCACTGAGAAGGAGCTTGGAGGACAGCCAAAGAGTGTGTAACTGTTTATCAATAGATACATCTAACTAAATAGAATGTAACTATCTGAACGTCTGCACGGAACTTAAAACCTCTGTGTTTAACCCTTCCAATGCTGGTCTAGTAAAAAAAAAAATGCTTTTTGCATATAATATGCTGTAAATAATGTTTTAAAGCAAAGTTGAAATGCAGGGTTATATTCCGCTTTAACAGGTATGCACGGAGTGGTATATCACACTGCGTGTGCTCACGTGGGTAGGTGGGTGCACTGAACAACAGGTAGGTATATGCAGTGATGGGTGTTACAAATGTGTACCTGTCACACACACGTACCGTGAACAGGTACAGTGACTGGTGGTATTAAATATCACACTTTGTGCGCTGACGTGGGTGGGTGCACTTAACAACAGGCAGGTAGGTATATGCAGTGCTGCTGGGTATTACAAATGTACACCTGTCACATACACACGTACCGTGAACAGGAATTAACAATGCGTGCGCTCACGTAGGTAGGTAGGGGGATTAAACAGTGAACATGTGAAGTGATTGGGATTACAAATGTGCAGCTGCCTGTCACACACACAGGTAGTCACTGAATGTGCTGGGCCTGGCAGTGGCACAGTAGGAATTAAGAGGCCAAAGGCCAGCTGCGACTGACTGACAAGGATGTATACATCCTTGTCAGTCAGTCGCAGCTGGCCTTTGGCCCCTTAATGCAAGTGGGCCACACACACACAAAAAAAAAAGATCACAAGAACAAGGTTATCTCTCAAAAGAGCTGTTGAGGGGTGCTTTTTTAGCAATAAGTATCAGCAAGGAGCAAGCTAACAAGCCTACAAGAGCCTAACTAAGCTTTCCCTATAGCTCTCTCTGCAGCAGCAGCTCTCCCTTCTCTAATTACTGCAGGCACACGAGTGAGTCCAATGCCTGACGCTGCCTGCATTTTATAAGGGGGGGAGGGCCTCCAGGAGGGAGTGTAGCCTGATTGGCTACAATGTGCCTGCTGTCTGTGATGTAGAGGGTCAAAGGTGACCCTAATAATGTACTATGGGGGCGAATCGAACTTCCGGAAAAGTTTGTGGTTCTCCGCGATCGTGAACCCCCGAAGTTCGCCTGGAACTGTTCGCCGGCAAACCGTTCAGGCCATCTCTACAGTACATATAATGTGCTGTTATTGTTATGTTGTATACTACTGTCTTTGGAGGGCATAGTACCTTTAAGACTGCAGAGAATTCTGGAAGAGAGGCTGGAGTGAGCAGAGGCTTCTGAGAGCTGGGTGGCTGGTGTTTCTGGAGCCTGTGAGAGAGGTCTGGAGTTACTGAGACTGGATTTCAGGCCTAGATCTATCAGACTGGCCCCCATTTGATTGCTGAGTGTGAAAAAGGGACCCTGGCTGTGACACAGATTTCTGCACACTGAACTGAATACTGCTGCTGAATCTTGGTGAAAGGATACAGCTGCCGGACCAGAACTGTGTGAACCTGTGAGGTTGGTGGAGTTTGGATTGTACAAGCCATGTGGACTTCAGAAGGAACCATTTTAGCTGGATTACAAAGATTGTGAATCTCAGTCTCTCTCCTCAAAAACTTCTGGCCTTCAAGTTCTACACCTGCTGAGTGACCACTATCAGGGACTGGCCCTGCACCTCATGGTAGGAACTATCTTTGCAGTGATAGATAGAGATGGGAAGTTCGGATCTTTTCAATGATCCGGATGATTCGAATCGGATCATTGAAAAGATCCGGATCTTTGATCCGAATCTCGGATCATTTGACTATGGAAGCATTTCGGGGGTGAAATGACTAGCAGGACAGGAGAAGGGGAGGGGGGTGGACACGCAGAGAAGGGGAGAAGATGGACAGAGGGCAGGGAGTGGAAAGAGAAGGGAGGAGGGACGAGCAGAGAGCAGAAATGTTTGCACACAATACCCACATGCTGCAATCATATGCTTTACATACATTTCACCTATATGTGCATCTGTGTACTTTGCATGCAAACGTGGCACAGTGAAAGAAAGCATTCCCCAAAGTAAAGTGCAGCTGTTTAGGAGGATCATATTGCACTGCAAAGTTACTGAGCTGTGCTGAGCTGAGCCAAAAGTTTCCAATGTGATCACTGTGCACAACTACGGAACAGACAGCCTATAATGAGCAGCACATTACAGCCAGTACGTGTGCTCTACACATATCTGGCAGTGGCACCCATGTCCCCTCATCTACCTGTCTCCCTGCAAGGCTGGCTCCCATCCAACAGAGCGATCCATCTCAGCTCTCTGCTTCCAGGACCCCCCTGCCCGCTGAGAGGGGGCGTGTCGCTCCTGGCCCCGCCCCTTTTGCGATCCGAATCACTCATTTTGATGATTCGGATGATTCGACTCACAAAATAGATTCGGATCAAAGATCCGAATCGTTCATGATCCGGACAACACTAGTGATAGAGGGGCATTAACCTGACTGAGAGGTTTGGGTGTTATACTACTCCTCTTTCAACAAACTGTGGACAGTGTATGTGAGGACTGTTTTGCCATAGCCTGCCATTCAGAACTGTAGCCTGGTTAACCTGTCCCCTCTCACCTCACTGGCATCTATGCTGTTGTTGCTGAGTACATCAGGAGTGTAGTTGCTGCTGCAGTTTCTTCACAAGGCGCCCAACTGTGCACCTAACGTTCCTTAAAGGGGTACCCCAAGTGCAGAACTGCATTATAGCCCACTGGCCAGTCGGGAGTTTAACCCTCCTGGCGGTTAATTTTTTCTGCCACATGCGCACAGGCAGAAATCCATTTTTTTTTTTTTGTTTTTGTTTCATGTAAAGCTACCAGAGTGGTAGCTACATGAAACACCACTAGAAGGCGCATGTGTCCCTCTAGTGCGATCGTCGCCGGCATCAATAGCAAACAGGGGAACGTGTATATAACGCGTTCCCCTGTTTGGCTTCTCCTGTCGCCATGGCGATGATCGGAATGATATCATGGACAACAGCAGACGTCCTGACGTCAGACGCCTCCGATCCAGCCCATAGCGCTGCCTGGAACTCATTGATCCGGGCAGCGCAGGGCTCTGGTGGGGGGGCCCTCTTCCGCCACTGCGTGCGGGCGATCGCCGCAGAGTGGCGGTGATCAAGCTGTGCGCGCGGCTAGCAAAGTGCTAGCTGCGCGCACAGCACTTTAAATGGGGCAAATCGCCCCACCAGGGGCAGAGATATCCTCCTGCACGACATAGCCCGAGTTTAGCTCGGGCTTACCGCCAGGAAGGTTAATAGTATTATGCTGCAGATTGCATCTTCTTAAGTTTGTCAATTTGCTATGGCTGTGCGTCTTTCGCCAGTGTAGAGTGCACTTCTTTAAAGTGACACTGGAGGAGAGCAAGAGGTTACTACCGTGTATTGATTGCAGTTTCTGAAGTTTATCCCTTTGCTACGGTGCATTCTGTGCCAGTCTAGTATACACTTCTTTAAAGTGACACTGGAGGTTGCTACATTGGACATACACATTCTATGCACTTTGAATGTGTAAAGCATATTACTTTACTGTTATGATCTTGCTGAGTTAACAAGTGTTTGATTAGTGCTATACTTTCTAATTGCTTACCCCCATTAGTCCACGTTGGTCTGTGGGGAATCAATAAATTGAGATTGGTGCATGATTTTGGGAGGCAGGGTGTCACTGGAGACGGTAACCACTAAGAGGCTCCGTAACATTCACTAACAATCAAGTCTGTCTCGCTACACGGGTTTACCCGCTTCCTCAGGCAAATTTGGTGAAGCATCTGCAACAATTGAATGTCATGATTGGGCACCTCTTTCATGATCATGACATTCCACGGTTGCAGATGCTCCACAATTTTTGCATGAGGAAGTGGTAGTGTTGATGTTACTTTTTCTTATTGAATAAACAACCAATTTTGAAAATAGACAACGAGTACCTGGTACCTACCTGGAGGAAAGTCCACCACTGCCTCCGTTTTAAACCTTATTAATGCATTTTACTTTGTTTTGCCACCTCTGTTTACTTTACGTTAATATCTACTGTTGTCCACCCTTGGTGGAGGGGTGTATGCCTGAATATTCAAGGTTATGGTAATGATCCCCATCTGTCTGCTCAGTTGTTGCCTTTTTTACCACATACTTGGTGAGTATTTCTTTTGCTCAAACAATTTATTGTTTTTCTGACAATACTATACTACACCATATTTGGCTCTCTGTTCCCTCTCCCCGATTTTTTCATCAAAAGTATGCTTACCTAAGCCGTAACCCCCTTGCCATTCCAATTGTGTCGGCAAGGGGGCGCCGCAGCACTTTTTTTTTTTTAAATCATGTAGCGAGCCCAGGGCTCGCTACATGATAGCTGCTGACAAACGGCATCCCCCTACCTAACCCGATCGCCGCCGGCGCTCTCTGAAAGCAGAAAATCCCGTTCAGAATCCCGCCATGGCAACGGGGCGGGATGACGTCGCCGACGTCATGGACGTAGGGACGTCAGAGGGAATTGCGATCCACCCCTCAGCGCTGCCTGGCACTGATTGGCCAGGCTGCACAAGGGGTCTGGAGAGGGGGGGGCGGCGCGGTGGGTAGCGGCGAATCGGCGGCTATCATAATATGCACGCAGCTAGCAAAGTGCTTGCTGCGTGCAATAAAAAAATATGCAAATAGGCCCAGCGGGGCCTGAGAAATCCTCCTGCGCAGGTTACCTGAGCTCGGGATAACCGGCAAGGAAGTTAAAGAGAACCTGAGGCGGTGTGGCAGAGGGGCAGATGGGACACAGAGGCATGTTACCTGCCTCATGACATGCCTCTGTGCCACCCAAACCACTCTCGGGCCCCCCCCTACCGCCACGCAATAGCCCCCCAAAATTAGTGACAATAATTGTCGCTATTCCGGGGGGTAATGGGAGTAGAGGCATTCCCTGCGCAAAATGCCCACTGGGAGCGTTCTTGCAGGTTTTCCCCAACTGCCATTGGGCAGCTGTCTCTCCCTGGCCATGCACACTGCCTCTCCCTGCAAGGTGAGAGAGAATCTCTCTCACTTTCCAGCGTCGTGACCCCAGAGGTCACGAAAGTGAAGGTGAGCCCTAGCAGGCCAACGGAGCGGCAGGGATGGCGGTTACCTGATCCGCACAGCCTTCCGGATCAGGTAGCATCTTTTTTTTTATTTTATGTGCCTACCTCGGACTCTCTTTAAAAGGAAAAAAACTCCCATCAGTGAGGAGTCACAAAAGAAAGCAGTTTATTTTATGTCTTTAGTCTTCATCATCAGGGCAACAGTATAGCATTTCAACTGTCTACTTGCTACAAAAAAAAAAAGCAGAACAACATTGTAATATGCAAATCACTTCTGTTTGCCTAGTATAACTGAAACACTCTTCCTACTCTGCTGTATACAAATCAGGATTTCTCAAGACATTGAAATAATTAGGTCACTGCTCCTCCACGATAGAAGGCTGACAGCTATGTATTTGTTTGTAGAAGTAACAGAGCATATCCACCCTGCATTGGAGTACTCCAAACAAATTGATTCAGAAAAGTTTTTTTTTGTTATGAATAACCTTGTCTTGTCTGTTTGTCACATTATGTACATAAAACCTTTTTGTAGACTTTAAAACCAAAAAAGTGCAAAGAATAACACAAGAGGTAATATCTAAGTTAGTTTGGTTTTTGTTAGGGATGGGACGATGAATCCGGCGAATCCACGAATCCCTTGAATATTAGGAAATATTCCGGATTCGTAGATTCAAATCCCGACGTCATTTACCGCTCGTCGAATCCGCCGAATTCCGACGCTGTATCGCCGCGCATCCGCCGCTTCACCTGCTCGCAATTGTCCTCCACACTCCCCGCAGCCTCCTCCGCTCGCCCCCTGCATAAATAAGGAGAAGCAGCCTCTCACCTCCAGCGTGGAGCCCGGAGTGGCAGACCTTCTGCAGTCTTCCTCATTCCCCCTAGTGACTGGCTCTTACTACGCGTCATTAGTAAGAGCCGGTCCGGTGGCCACTAGGGGAACAATTAAGTGAAGGAGAAGTCTCCTGCACTGCACTCCACGCTGGAGGTGAGAGGCTGCTTCTCATTTTTTATGCAGGGGGGCGAGCGGAGGAGGCTGCGGGGGGTGGGAGGAGGATATGTGCTATCTATACTTAAGCCCCCTTACCCAGCTACCTATACTGCAGCCCTCCAAAGCCTGTTAACTATACTGAAGCACCCCCATAGCCTGCTACCTATACTGAAGCACCCTCATAGCCTGCTACCTATACCGAAGCACCCCCATAGCCTGCAACCTATACTGAAGCACCCCATAGCCTGCTACCTATACTGAAGCACCCCCATAGCCTGCTACCTATACTAAAGCACCCCCATAGCCTGCTACCTATACTGAAGCACCCCCATAGCCTGCTACCTATACTGAAGCACCCCCATAGCCTGCTACCTATACTGAAGCACCCCCATAGCCTGCTATCTATACTGAAACACCCCATAGCCTGCTACCTATACTGAAGCACCCCATAGCCTGCTACCTATACTGAAACACCCAGATAGCCTGCTACCTATACTGAAGCACCCCATAGCCTGCTACTTATACTGAAGCACCCCATAGCCTGCTACCTATACTGAAGCACCCCATAGCCTGCTACCTATACTGAAGCACCCCATAGCCTGCTACCTATACTGAAGCACCCCATAGCCTGCTACCTATACTGAAGTACCCCCATAGCCTGCTACCTATACTGAAGCACCCCATAGCCTGCTACCTATACTGAAGCACCCCATAGCCTGCTACCTATACTGAAGCACCCCCATAGCCTGCTACCTATACTGAAGCACCCCATAGCCTGCTACCTATACTGAAGCACCCCATAGCCTGCTACCTATACTGGAGTACCCCATAGCCTGCTACCTATACTGAAGCACCCCCATAGCCTGCTTCCTATACTGAAGCCCCCTTACCCAGCTACCTATACTGAAGCACCCCCATAGCCTGCTACCTATACTGAAGCACCCCATAGCCTGCTACCTATACTGAAGCACCCCATAGCCTGCTACCTATACTGAAGCACCCCATAGCCTGCTACCTATACTGAAGCACCCCATAGCCTGCTACCTATACTGAAGTACCCCCATAGCCTGCTACCTATACTGAAGCACCCCATAGCCTGCTACCTATACTGAAGCACCCCATAGCCTGCTACCTATACTGAAGCACCCCCATAGCCTGCTACCTATACTGAAGCACCCCATAGCCTGCTACCTATACTGAAGCACCCCATAGCCTGCTACCTATACTGGAGTACCCCATAGCCTGCTACCTATACTGAAGCACCCCCATAGCCTGCTTCCTATACTGAAGCCCCCTTACCCAGCTACCTATACTGAAGCACCCCCATAGCCTGCTACCTATATTGAAGCACCCCATAGCCTGCTACCGATACTGAAGCCCCCTATAGCCTGCTACCTATACTGAAGCCCCCTATAGCCTGCTACCTATACTGTCTGAAGCCCCCTATAGCCTGCAACCTATACTGAAGCCCCCTATACCCTGCTACCTATACTGAAGGCCCCTATACCCTGCTACCTATACTGAAGGTTCCTATACTCTGCTGCCTATACTGAAGGCCCCTATACCCTGCTGCCTATACTGAAGGCCCCTATACCCTGCTGCCTATAATGAAGGAAACTATACCCTGCTGCCTATAATGAAGGCCACTACTCCCTGCTACCTATACTGAAGGCCACTATACTCTGCAACCTATACTGAAGGCCCCTATACCTTGCAACCTACAGTGAAGGCCCCTATACCTTGCTAGCTATACTGCGGGCACCTATACCTATACTGCGGGCAGTTATACCACCGATCGCACAATTCTTATGTACAGGATTTGTGATTCGAAAGGTTCGAGATATTCGAGAACCTTTTTAGATTCGGATTTGACGAAATTGTGAATTTGTCCCATCCTTAGTTTTTGTTTTTTTTAAAAAGGTGACAAATGGAGAAGCAATAATTCAAAAGTTTTGTGAATCAACCTCTAACAGTAAGATGTGAATGTTAAAGAGGAGCTGTCAGCCATACTATCTCAGAAAAAATAAAACACATTTATAAGTAGATAAATACTTGCTCTACTTACATAACATATGTGTTGCACTGTGATTTTAGTCATTTTTCTATGGTAAAAAAAAAGAAAATCCTTCTTAGCCTTTCACATTTTAAGTGTGACTATTTTGAAACCAATTCTGATGTATTTTCCTCCCGTAGTTGTCCTCTGCCTGATTTGCCCGCCCTACCCTATAGAAAGTGTATTATCTCAGCATGAGAAATATTGGCCAATCAGAGAGGAACAGAGGTGTGAGAGGGCAAAACAGGAGGGAAAGAGGCTTCAGCCAATCAGGCTGCATTAGTTAAAGGGGCATTTTTGTATGTTCGGAAGAATCAATCATACATGTATGGTAAATTGGTTACATTTTTCAAATTATTATATCAAGTGGAAAAAACAATTAGGATATCAGCATAAAGGATGAGGGGGCGCATTCTGTGAAATTGATTCTGTGGTAGATTTGTCTAATATCTCTAATATCATATACAGACAGCCTCAAAAACCAATTATAAATTAACTATTAACAGTTTATAGTCAATCTTTTCTTTTTTGACACTTTTTTGGTGCATAATGTGGTTTGCCACTGAAGTATGTGAATATGAATTTGTTGAATAGGTAAGGGGCTTGCTGAAAGACCCATGTTGCCTAGTTACCTTAGTTAGGGTAACGATTAGGCCTCTCCCTCATTAGGCCACAACCATAAATCTCCCATCTCCCTGTTTTTAGTTGATGCCCCCCCCCCCCCCCCCCACACACACACACACACACACACACACTCGCACACTTACACGCACACCACCACCACCACCACTTATTTGAAAGGTATTTCCTGGTGTTAAAAAAAACATTGGCTTTAGTGTTAACCTTGGTGCCCCGCACTCTCACTTTTCTGGCTTTCTGTACTGAATTAAATGGTTGACTATGACAAGACCATTGCTAGAGTCAAGCGGATTTCCAGAAATGTAGTCATCAGAACTGGTTCTCTCATGAAGCAAGGTGAAACACTTGCATCAGGCACTGAGATTTCAGGGTAGGCATGTTTGTACTGTTTGTTTACACTTACAGCATGCAGTCAGAGTAGGAGGAGAAGCTAGAGGAGAGTGAGCAAGGTGAAGAGGTCATCATTGTGGAAAAGCAGCTTGTTGTGCTGTGTGAGGAATCTAACAGTGAGTGAGGAGGGGAGAAGCAGGAGAGCATCAGTATTTCATTTGACTTGCACAGCAGAAGGGAGGAGGTGGCACTGCTGCCCTGACTGAGGAGGAATGGAGGACGGCCAACTGCCTAAGGGTGAAAAGTTTGTTTGTCACAGACTCCCAGCCAGCCAGTGTATTATTGTGTTGAGCTGCAGCATGTTATGTATCAAGTTGTTGCATATGCTCCCTTGCCTACTGAGAACATTAAATGAAGCAGAGTAAATGGTCGGGTGTGTGCGATCATTCCAAATCGGAAATGGGTGGGGGAGTCGCATCCTCAAAAGTTTGCCTCAGGCAACAAAAAGTCTAGGACTGGCCCTGGTAGTTATGCACCCTCTACCACTGGTAGAGGACGTGCTCATTGTTTGGAGTCCTGACTTTAAAATTGATTTATTTGACATCAGATTTTCATGCAGTTATAAACAGACAAAGACAGTTCTGCAAAGAGCCTACACAAGACTGAAAAAATGTGTGTATGGAATGGAGCTTTAACAAAAGACCTGTCATTTTTAAACAGCCAAATTAATTGGTTTGCTAAATAACTTGAGGCCATCCAGAAGTGGGAGTATTTTTTCACCCCTAGTGAATCAGCAGGTACAGCACATGATAAGCTTGTATAAGGTCAAAAGACCCCTTTCGTAGTTTTATCGAGCGTCTGGCCTTGTGAACTAGTGGCATGAACAACCCAAAGTGATTTTCTTTTGCCTTGACCCACAGGAAAATCCACTGCAATTGTCAATGCTGGTTGATAGAGCTGACCAAAATTAATTGTCTCAATCCCTACTAGAGAACTTCGGTGGTTCGCGTTTGCGGTGAACCGCGAACTATATGCGAGTTCGACCCGCCCCCTATACTACATCATTAGGGTCAACTTTGACCCTTTTCATCACAGTCAGCAGACACAGGGTAGCCAATCAGGCTACACTCCCTCCTGGAGCCCCCCCCCCCCCCCCCTTATAAAACCCAGGCAGCGTCAGCCATTTCACTCAGTCGTGTGGCTGCAGTAATTAGAGAAGGGAGAGAACCTGGCTGCTGGCATAGGGAAAGCTTAGTTAGGCTCTTGTGTTAGGCTTGTTAGGTTGCTCCTTCTTGCTGATCTTATTGCTAAAAAACACTCCTCATCCTCAACAGCTCTTTTGAGAGCTAATGTTGTTCTTGTGATCTATTTTTTCGTGTGTGTGTGTGTGTGTGTGTTCCAAAGACACTTCTGTTGCATATACAGCCCTGTCAGTCAGTCGCAGCTGCTGGTGGGACCTTGGCCCCTTGGTAATTCCTACTGTGCCACTGCCAGGCCCAGCACATTCAGTGACTACCTGTGTGTGCGACAGCTGCACATTTGTAATACCAATCACTGCATACCCAAATGTTCAGTGCACCTACCTACCTACCTACGTGAGCGCACGCAGTGTCCCTGCACCTGTTGGCGGTGCCTGTGTGTGTGACAGCTGCACTTTTGTAATACCAATCACTGCATACCTACCTGTTCAGTGCACCTACCTACCTACCTACCTACGTGACCACAAGCAGTGTTATATACCAGTCACTGCACCTGTTCACAGTACCCATGTGTGTGACAGCTGCAAATTTGTAATACTAGTCATTGCATAATTGTTCACAGTACCTGTGTGACCACACACTGTGTAATATACCAGTCCGTGCATACCTGCTAACTGCACTTGTGCGACAGCTGCACATTGTATTGTAATACCAGTCACTGCATACCTTCCACTGCACCTGTGTGACTGCACATTGTATTAGTCAAGTCAGTGCATATCTTTCACTTCACCCCTCCCCCTTCCCCGATATAGACAAAACAGCAGGCAGAGGCAGACCCAGAGGCAGGCCACCCGGCAGGTCTGTTTGAGGTCGTGCTGACGTGATTTCATGCGGCCCTGGCCCAAAGTATAGTGCTCTGAAGAAGGCACGTCCTATCAACTCCCAAGATTGTCAGGACGTGGTTGGCTATTTAACACAGAACACCTCATCTTCCACAGCCCCCAGCACTACTACAAGCACCACATCCACTGCATTTGACACTTCGCAGGAGTTATTTGGTGGGGAATTCACTGATTCACAGACATTATTGTTACAACAAGATGAAGGCGCTAAGCAAGTTACTCCACCTCATATGTCTGAGTTAGGCGACACTATGGACGTAACGTGTGAGGAGGAGGATGATGAAGTACCTGCTGTTGGTGCAGTGGTCCAGCGAAGCTGGGGAGGATGATTATGATGATTAAGATGCCACATGGGATCCTAAGAGACAAGATGACCAAGGGGACAGTTCAGAGGGGGAGTCAGAGAGGAGTAGGAGGAGACGAGTTGCTGATAGAAGCAGGGGGAGCTCGTCTTCAGAAACAGCTGGTGGCAGTGTCCGGTGCCATATATCGCCACCTATGGACAGCCAGCCAACATGCCCTTCAACGTCAGCTGCTGATGCCACCATAGTGCCATCACTCCAGGGGGTCTCAGCGGTTTGGAAAAAATTTTGTGTGTCTGCCTTAGATCAGAGCAATGCCATCTGTTCTCTCTGCCGCCAAAAATTGAGCAGTGGAAAGGCCATCAGCCGTGTAGGTACAACTGCCTTACAAAGGTACATGGAGAAAAGGCACAAACTGCAATGGGAAGAGCACCAGAGGAAAAGCAGCACACAAAAGAAAAGCCACCCTCCTTATCCTCTTCCTCCTTCAGGTGCATTATCTTCAGCCGCTTTCTCCCTTGCACCTTCACAATCACAGCCACCCTCCTCCACTCCGCCTCTCACCTTGTGCGGTTCCTGCTCCTCAACCCACAGCAGCAGCCAGGTGTCCGTGAAGGAAATCTTTGAGCGGAAGAAGCCAATGTCTGCCAGTCACCCACTTGCTCGGCACCTGACAGCTGGCTTGGCGGAACTGTTAGCACGCCAGCTGTTACCATACCAGCTGGTGGACTCTGAGGCCTTCTGAAAATTTGTGGCCATTGGGACACCGCAGTGGAAGATACCAGGGCACAATTATTTCTCAAAAAAGGCGATACCCAACCTGCACCATGAAGTTGAAAGACAAGTGGTGTCATCTCTGGCACACAGTGTTGGGTCAAGGGTCCATCTGACCACGGATGCCTGGTCTGCCAAGCACGGTCAGGGCAGGTACATTACTTACACAGCCCATTGGGTCAACCTGGTGACCACTGGCAAGCAGGGAGTATGGGGCTGTGCAGCGGACCTAGTTGTGACACCTCCACGGCTTGCAGGCAGGCCTGCTGCCACCTCCTCTCCTGCTAAATCCTCTTCACTGTCGTCCTACTCCTCCTAATTCGCTGAGTGGCAGTTCAACTCTACTGGTGCTAGGATCTCCTCTCCAGCTACACAGCCCCAGCTCCCCAGAGCCTATGCTGCATGCCAGGTACGACGGTATCACGCCATCTTAGACATTTTTTGCCTCAAAGAGGAGAGTCACACTGGAGCAGCTCTCCTGGCTGCTCTTAACAAACAGGTGGATCAGTGGCTGACCCCGCACCAACTGGATTTTTACGTTGAACAGAGGCGCCAGCAGGATAAAATCTTTAAAAGTGCTTGGAGGAAGTGGTGGGCTTGCCTCCCAAAAGCAGACAAGACGTCCTTTTTTATATAAATAAACACATTTATTATACAATACCCCAGAAAGTAATCCAACGCGTTTCGCAGGTCAAGCCCGCTTCATCAGGCAAAAATAGGGGCAACTGTTGACAGAAACAAGAACAATAAACAATGATGTCTATAATGAGGAAGGCTATACAGTTACTATGGAATTACACGCTCCTGATGTTCAACCACCTGCTTCAACAGGAGAAAGCCTACAACTACATTCAAAGGACACGCTCTGGGGAGATGGGGATGTTCTGGCCAAAGTACTGGACACTCATGTGAAATGCCTGCAGGCTCATGCGGCCGTTTGAGGAGGTGAAAAGCCTGGTGAGTCGCAGTGAAGACGCCATCAGTGACTTGATCCCATGTGCTTTCTTCCTGGAGCGTGCCGTGCGTAGAGTGGTGGATCAAGCTGTGGAGGAGCATAAACAGGAACAGGATAAAGAGTTGTGGGATCAATTCTCAGCAGAAGCATATGATCCCTCAACACCTGCGGCAGCACAGAGGGGGGAGGAGGAGGAGAAAGAGTCGTGTGGGGAAGAGAAGTCAGATGATGAGGAAAGGTTTTTTTGGAGGAGGCGGAAGAACAACCGCAGCAGGTGTCGCAGGGGGCTTGTGCTGCTCAATTTTCCCGTGGTATTGTTTTTGGCTGGGAGGAGGAGGAGAACTTAGCTGACATCACTGAGGAAGAGCAAGAGGAGATGGATAGTAGGTCTGCATCCAATTTTGTGCAGATGGCGTCTTTCATGCTGTCCAGCCTGTTGAGGGACCCCCCGTATAAAAAAAACTCAAGGGGAATGAGCTGTACTGGGTGGCCACACTACTAGACCCACGGTATAGGCACAGGGTGGCAGAGATGTTTCCAAATCACCTGAAGGCAGAAAGGATGCAGCACTTGCAGAACAAGCTGTCAACTATGCTTTACAGTGCGTTTAAGGGTGATGTCACAGCACAACGGAATAAAGGTGCCACTCCCATGTCCATGCAGGCAAGGACAGGACACTCTAGCGATCTCATGGTGATGTTGGACATGCGGACATTCTTTAGTCCAACATCTCACCTTAGCCCTTCCGGATCCACCCTCCACCAACGCCTTGACCTGGCCTTAAGTGTGGATGGATACACTGTGAGCAGCGATGAACCCTTGGACTACTGAGTGCGCAGGCTTGACCTGTGGCCAGAGCGGTCCCAATTTGCCATCCAACTTCTGTCTTGCCCTGCCTCAATGCCTTCAGCGCAGCTGGAGGCATTGTCACTGAGAAGAGACACTGTCGCCTAAATCACGACAGTGTTCAGTACCTGACCTTTATCAAAATGAATGAGGCATGGATCCCGGAGGGCTACTAAGTCAGTCCCCACAGACAGCATCTCTGCCTGCCCTGATGACTAAGTCGGTCCCCACACAGCATCTCTGCCTGCAGGCCGCTTGACTGCCTTCTCCGCCACCACCAACAGGGTCCACAGGACTCCAGGTGGATTTCTAAATTTTTAAGGCCGCTGGTGGGTGTACATACCTGCCTAATTTTTCTGGCTGCACTGCAGCTGCAACAACAAAACAAAAGGCATGTACATGTGTCAATTCCCCTTTGTGATCGTTACCTTGCCGCGGTGAAGGGGCTTGCGTATCACAATGAAGTAATGACCAACGGCTATATGAGTGTCTCGGGAGAGGCAGGGTTCACACCCAAGATAATAAGGTCGTTGCTTCATTGTGGACAGACCAAATTCGATCAGCTGGACAGTCACTGTTCTGTCATTGAGTTACCTCAGCCTGGTGACCATATGGGCTGGAAAGCCGCCATCACCTGCACTCTCGTCATGGTGCGCACCAGTCCAGCATAGTGGTGTAGCGAACGATTTGCCGGCGAACGGTTCCAGGTGAACTTTGGTGGGTCGCGTTCGCCTACACCAGGCGAACTTTTGCGGAAGTTCGATTCGCCCCATAATGCTCTATAAGGGTCATCTTTGACCCTCTGCATCACAGTCAGCAGGCACATTGTAGCCATTCAGGCTACACTAAGCCCTGGAGCCCCCCCCCCCTTATATAAGGCAGGCTCGCCAGCCATTAGTCACTCGTCTGCCTGCTATTAGACAGACTAGGGCGAGCTGCTGCAGATTGTTCTCCTAGAGACAGATTAGTTAGGTTCTTGGCTGCTTAGCTTGCTCCTGGCTGATTATTATTGCTTTTATAGCACCCCTCAACAGCTCTTTTCAGAGCTAATCCTGTTCTTTTTTTTGTGTGTGTGTGTGTGTGTGTGTGTGTGTTTGTGTCAAACTGAAACTTTTGTTGCAGACACAGGCTTGCTAATTCATACTGTGTGTGCCACTGCCAGCAACCCAGCACATTCAGTGACTACCTGTGTGTGTGACAGGGAGCTGCACATTGTACTACCCAGTACTGCATATACCCAGTACCTGTTCTGTTTACTTAACCCACCTCATCACGGCATATACCTAGCTTTGTGTTGAGTGAACCCAGCTCACTGCATCTAACTACCTGTTGTGTTGAGTAAACTCAGCTCACTGCATATAACTACCTGTTGTGTTGAGTGAACCCAGCTCACTGCATATAACTACCTGTTGTGTTGAATTAACTCAGCTCCCTGCATATAACTACCTGTTGTGTTGAGTGAACCCAGCTCACTGCATATAACTACCTGTTGTGTTGAGTGAACCCAGCTCACTGCATCTAACTACCTGTTCCTTTGAGTGAACCCAGCTCACTGCATCTAACTACCTGTTGTGTTGAGTGAATCCAGCTCACTGCATCTAACTACCTGTTGTGTTGAGTAAACCCAGCTCACTGCATATAACTACCTGTTGTGTTGAGTGAACCCACCTCACTGCATATAACTACCTTTATTGTTCAGTGAACCCAGCTCACTGCATATAACTACCTTTACTGTTGAGTGAACCCACCTCACTGCATATAACTACCTTTATTGTTCAGTGAACCCACCTCACTGCATATAACTACCTTTACTGTTAAGTGAACGCACCTCACTGCATATAACTACCTTTACTGTTGAGTGAACCCACCTCACTGCATATAACTACCTGTTGTGTTGAGTGAACCCAGCTCACTGCATATAACTACCTGTTGTGTTGAGTGAACCCAGCTCACTGCATATAACTACTTGTTGTTTTGAGTGAACCCAGCTCACTGCATATAACTACCTGTACTGTTCAGTGAACCCACCTCACTGCATATAACCACCTTTACTGTTGAGTGAACCCAGCTCACTGCATATAACTACCTGTTGTGTTGAGTGAACCCAGCTCCCTGCATATAACTACCTCTTGTGTTGAGTGAACCCAGCTCACTCCATATAACTACCTTTACTGTTCAGTGAACCCACCTCACTGCATATAACTACCTTTATTGTTCAGTGAACCCACCTCACTGCATATAACTACCTTTTATTGTTCAGTGAACCCACCTCACTGCATCTAACTACCTGTTGTGTTGAGTGAACCCAGCTCACTGCATATAACTACCTGTTGTGTTGAGTGAACCCAGCTCCCTGCATATAATTACCTGTTGTGTTGAGTGAAACCAGCTCACTGCATATAACTACTTGTTGTTTTGAGTGAACCCAGCTCACTGCATATAACTACCTGTTGTGTTGAGTGAACCCAGCTCACTGCATATAACTACCTGTTGTGTTGAGTGAACCCAGCTCACTGCATATAACTACCTTTACTGTTCAGTGAACCCACCTCACTGCATATAACCACCTTTACTGTTGAGTGAACCCAGCTCACTGCATATAACTACAAGTTGTGTTGAGTGAACCCAGCTCCCTGCATATAACTACCTGTTGTGTTGAGTGAACCCACCTCACTGCATATAACTACCTGTTGTGTTGAGTAAACCCAGCTCACTGCATATAACTACCTGTTGTGTTGAGTGAACCCAGCTCACTGCATATAACTACCTTTACTGTTGAGTGAACCCAGCTCACCGCATATAACTACCTGTTGTGTTGAGTGAACCCAGCTCACTGCATATAACTACCTGTTGTGTTGAGTGAACCCAGCTCACTGCATATAACTACCTG
The DNA here is from genome assembly GCF_040937935.1 of Hyperolius riggenbachi. Taxonomy (NCBI): domain Eukaryota; kingdom Metazoa; phylum Chordata; class Amphibia; order Anura; family Hyperoliidae; genus Hyperolius; species Hyperolius riggenbachi. The sequence goes on along the minus strand of NC_090657.1, from coordinate 117,158,148 downwards.
TTGTGTTGAGTGAACCCAGCTCACTGCATATAACTACCTTTATTGTTCAGTGAACCCACCTCACTGCATATAACTACCTTTATTGTTCAGTGAACCCACCTCACTGCATCTAACTACCTTTATTGTTGAGTGAACCCAGCTCACTGCATATAACTACCTGTTGTGTTGAGTGAACCCAGTTCACTGAATATAACTACCTTTACTGTTCAGTGAACCCACCTCACTGCATCTAACTACCTGCTGTGTTGAGTGAACCCAGCTCGCTGCATCTAACTACCTGTTGTGTTGAGTGAACCCACCTCACTGCATATAACTACCTGTTGTGTTGAGTGAACTCAGCTTACTGCATATAACTACCTTTACTGTTCAGTGAACCCACCTCACTGCATATAACTACCTTTATTGTTCAGTGAACCCACCTCACTGCATCTAACTACCTTTATTGTTCAGTGAACCCACCTCACTGCATATAACTACCTTTATTGTTCAGTGAACCCAACTCACTGCATGTAACTACCTTTACTGTTGAGTGAACCCAGCTCACTGCATATAACTACCTGTTGTGTTGAGTGAACTCAGCTTACTGCATATAACTACCTTTACTGTTCAGTGAACCCACCTCACTGCATATAACTACATTTATTGTTCAGTGAACCCACCTCACTGCATATAACTACCTTTATTGTTCAGTGAACCCACCTCACTGCATATAACTACCTTTATTGTTCAGTGAACCCAACTCACTGCATGTAACTACCTTTACTGTTGAGTGAACCCAGCTCACTGCATATAACTACCTGTTGTGTTGAGTGAACCCAGCTCACTGCATATAACTACCTTTATTGTTCAGTGAACCCACCTCACTGCATATAACTACCTTTATTGTTCAGTGAACCCACCTCACTGCATGTAACTACCTGTTGTGTTGAGTGAACCCCGCTCACTGCATATAACTACCTGTTGTGTTAAGTGAACCCAGCTCACTGCATATAACTACCTGTTGTGTTGAGTGAACCCAGCTCACTGCATATAACTACCTTTACTGTTGAGTGAACCCAGCTCACTGCATATAACTACCTGTTGTGTTGAGTGAACCCAGCTCACTGCATATAACTACCTGTTGTGTTGAGTGAACCCAGCTCACTGCATATAACTACCTGTTGTGTTGAGTGAACCCAGCTCCCTGCATATAACTACCTGTTGTGTTGAGTGAACCCAGCTCACTGCATATAACTACTTGTTGTTTTGAGTGAACCCAGCTCACTGCATATAACTACATTTACTGTTCAGTGAACCCACCTCACTGCATATAACCACCTTTACTGTTGAGTGAACCCAGCTCACTGCATATAACTACCTGTTGTGTTGAGTGAACCCAGCTCCCTGCATATAACTACCTCTTGTGTTGAGTGAACCCAGCTCACTGCATATAACTACCTTTACTGTTCAGTGAACCCACCTCACTGCATATAACTACCTTTATTGTTCAGTGAACCCACCTCACTGCATATAACTACCTTTATTGTTCAGTGAACCCACCTCACTGCATATAACTACCTGTTGTGTTGAGTGAACCCAGCTCACTGCATATAACTACCTTTATTGTTCAGTGAACCCACCTCACTGCATCTAACTACCTTTATTGTTGAGTGAACCCAGCTCACTGCATATAACTACCTGTTGTGTTGAGTGAACCCACCTCACTGCATATAACTACCTGTTGTGTTGAGTGAACCCAGCTCACTGCATATAACTACTTGTTGTTTTGAGTGAACCCAGCTCACTGCATATAACTACCTGTTGTGTTGAGTGAACCCAGCTCACTGCATATAACTACCTATTGTGTTGAGTGAACCCAGCTCACTGCATATAACTACCTTTACTGGTCAGTGAACCAACCTCACTGCATATAACCACCTTTACTGTTGAGTGAACCCAGCTCACTGCATATAACTGCCTGTTGTGTTGAGGGAACCCAGCTCCCTGCATATAACTACCTGTTGTGTTGAGTGAACCCACCTCACTGCATATAACTACCTGTTGTGTTGAGTGAACCCAGCTCACTGCATATAACTACCTTTACTGTTCAGTGAACCCACCTCACTGCATATAACCACCTTTACTGTTGAGTGAACCCAGCTCACTGCATATAACTACCTGTTGTGTTGAGTGAACCCACCACACTGCATATAACTACCTGTTGTGTTGAGTGAACCCAGCTCACTGCATATAACTACCTGTTGTGTTGAGTGAACCCAGCTCACTGCATATAACTACCTGTTGTGTTGAGTGAACCCAGCTCACTGCATATAACTACCTTTATTGTTCAGTGAACCCACCTCACTGCATATAACTACCTTTATTGTTCAGTGAACCCACCTCACTGCATCTAACTACCTTTATTGTTGAGTGAACCCAGCTCACTGCATATAACTACCTGTTGTGTTGAGTGAACCCAGCTCACTGCATATAACTACCTTTACTGTTCAGTGAACCCACCTCACTGCATATAACTACCTTTATTGTTCAGTGAACCCACCTCACTGCATATAACTACCTTTATTGTTCAGTGAACCCACCTCACTGCATATAACCACCTTTACTGTTGAGTGAACCCAGCTCACTGCATATAACTACCTGTTGTGTTGACTGTTGAGTGAACCCACCTCACTGCATATAACTACCTGTTGTGTTGAGTGAACCCACCTCACTGCATATAACTACCTGCTGTGTTGAGTGAACCCAGCTCGCTGCATCTAACTACCTGTTGTGTTCAGTGAACCCACCTCACTGCATATAACTACCTGTTGTGTTGAGTGAACTCAGCTTACTGCATATAACTACCTTTACTGTTCAGTGAACCCACCTCACTGCATATAACTACCTTTATTGTTCAGTGAACCCACCTCATTGCATATAACTACCTTTATTGTTCAGTGAACCCACCTCACTGCATATAACCACCTTTACTGTTGAGTGAACCCAGCTCACTGCATATAACTACCTGTTGTGTTGAGTGAACCCACCACACTGCATATAACTACCTGTTGTGTTGAGTGAACCCAGCTTACTGCATATAACTACCTGTTGTGTTGAGTGAACCCAGCTCACTGCATATAACTACCTGTTGTGTTGAGTGAACCCAGCTCACTGCATATAACTACCTTTATTTTTCAGTGAACCCACCTCACTGCATCTAACTACCTTTATTGTTGAGTGAACCCAGCTCACTGCATATAACTACCTGTTGTGTTGAGTGAACCCAACTCCCTGCATATAACTACCTGTTGTGTTGAGTGAACTCAGCTTCCTGCATATAACTACCTGTTGTTTTGAGTGAACCCAGCTCACTGCATATAACTACCTGTTGTGTTGAGTGAACCCAGCTCACTGCATATAACTACCTGTTGTGTTGAGTGAACCCAGCTCACTGCATATAACTACCTTTACTGTTCAGTGAACCCACCTCACTGCATATAACCACCTTTACTGTTGAGTGAACCCAGCTCACTGCATATAACTACCTGTTGTGTTGAGTGAACCCAGCCTGCCCCTCATATAACTACCTGTTGTGTTGAGTGAACCCACCTCACTGCATATAACTACCTGTTGTGTTGAGTGAACCCACCTCACTGCATATAACCACCTTTACTGTTGAGTGAACCCAGCTCACTGCATATAACTACCTGTTGTGTTGAGTGAACCCACCACACTGCATATAACTACCTGTTGTGTTGAGTGAACCCAGCTCACTGCATATAACTACCTGTTGTGTTGAGTGAACCCAGCTCACTGCATATAACTACCTGTTGTGTTGAGTGAACCCACCTCACTGCATATAACTACCTTTATTGTTCAGTGAACCCACCTCACTGCATCTAACTACCTTTATTGTTGAGTGAACCCAGCTCACTGCATATAACTACCTGTTGTGTTGAGTGAACCCAGTTCACTGCATATAACTACCTTTACTGTTCAGTGAACCCACCTCACTGCATCTAACTACCTGCTGTGTTGAGTGAACCCAGCTCGCTGCATCTAACTACCTGTTGTGTTGAGTGAACCCACCTCACTGCATATAACTACCTGTTGTGTTGAGTGAACTCAGCTTACTGCATATAACTACCTTTACTGTTCAGTGAACCCACCTCACTGCATATAACTACCTTTATTGTTCAGTGAACCCACCTCACTGCATATAACTACCTTTATTGTTCAGTGAACCCACCTCACTGCATATAACTACCTTTATTGTTCAGTGAACCCACCTCACCGCATGTAACTACCTGTTGTGTTGAGTGAACCCAGCTCACTGCATATAACTACCTGTTGTGTTGAGTGAACCCAGCTCACTGCATATAACTACCTGTTGTGTTGAGTGAACCCAGCTCACTGCATATAACTACCTTTATTGTTCAGTGAACCCACCTCACTGCATCTAACTACCTTTACTGTTGAGTGAACCAAGCTCACTGCATATCACTACCTGTTGTGTTGAGTGAACCCAGCTCACTGCATATAACTACCTGTTGTGTTGAGTGAACCCAGCTCACTGCATATAACTACCTCTTGTGTTGAGTGAACCCAGCTCACTGCATATAACTACCTTTACTGTTCAGTGAACCCACCTCACTGCATATAACTACCTTTATTGTTCAGTGAACCCACCTCACTGCATATAACTACCTTTATTGTTCAGTGAACCCACCTCACTGCATATAACTACCTGTTGTGTTGAGTGAACCCAGCTCACTGCATATAACTACCTTTATTGTTCAGTGAACCCACCTCACTGCATCTAACTACCTTTATTGTTGAGTGAACCCAGCTCACTGCATATAACTACCTGTTGTGTTGAGTGAACCCAGCTCACTGCATATAACTACCTGTTGTGTTGAGTGAACCCACCTCACTGCATATAACTACCTGTTGTGTTAAGTGAACCCAGCTCACTGCATATAACTACCTTTACTGTTCAGTGAACCCACCTCACTGCATATAACCACCTTTACTGTTGAGTGAACCCAGCTCACTGCATATAACTACCTGTTGTGTTGAGTGAACCCACCACACTGCATATAATTACCTGTTGTGTTGAGTGAACCCAGCTCACTGCATATAACTGCCTGTTGTGTTGAGTGAACCCAGCTCACTGCATATAACTACCTTTATTGTTCAGTGAACCCACCTTACTGCATATAACTACCTTTATTGTTCAGTGAACCCACCTCACTGTATCTAACTACCTTTATTGTTGAGTGAACCCAGCTCACTGCATATAACTACCTGTTGTGTTGAGTGAACCCAGCTCCCTGCATATAACTACCTGTTGTGTTGAGTGAACCCAGCTCACTGCATATAACTACTTGTTGTTTTGAGTGAACCTAGCTCACTGCATATAACTACCTGTTGTGTTGAGTGAACCCAGCTCACTGCATATAACTACCTTTATTGTTCAGTGAACCCACCTCACTGCATATAACTACCTGTTGTGTTGAGTGAACCCAGCTCACTGCATATAACTACCTTTACTGTTGAGTGAACCCAGCTCACTGCATATAACTACCTTTACTGTTCAGTGAACCCACCTCACTGCATATAACCACCTTTACTGTTGAGTGAACCCAGCTCACTGCATATAACTACCTGTTGTGTTGAGTGAACCCAGCTCCCTGCATATAACTACCTCTTGTGTTGAGTGAACCCAGCTCACTGCATATAACTACCTTTACTGTTCAGTGAACCCACCTCACTGCATATAACTACCTTTATTGTTCAGTGAACCCACCTCACTGCATATAACTACCTTTATTGTTCAGTGAACCCACCTCACTGCATATAACTACCTGTTGTGTTGAGTGAACCCAGCTCACTGCATATAACTACCTTTATTGTTCAGTGAACCCACCTCACTGCATCTAACTACCTTTATTGTTGAGTGAACCCAGCTCACTGCATATAACTACCTCTTGTGTTGAGTGAACCCAGCTCCCTGCATATAACTACCTGTTGTGTTGAGTGAACCCAGCTCACTGCATATAACTACTTGTTGTGTTGAGTGAACCCAGCTCCCTGCATATAACTACCTGTTGTGTTGAGTGAACCCAGCTCACTGCATATAACTACTTGTTGTTTTGAGTGAACCCAGCTCACTGCATATAACTACCTGTTGTGTTGAGTGAACCCAGCTCACTGCATATAACTATCTGTTGTGTTGAGTGAACCCAGCTCACTGCATATAACTACCTGTTGTGTTGAGTGAACCCAGCTCACTGCATATAACTACCTTTACTGTTCAGTGAACCCACCTCACTGCATATAACCACCTTTACTGTTGAGTGAACCCAGCTCACTGCATATAACTACCTGTTGTGTTGAGTGAACCCAGCTCCCTGCATATAACTACCTGTTGTGTTGAGTGAACCCACCTCACTGCATATAACTACCTGTTGTGTTGAGTGAACCCAGCTCACTGCATATAACTACCTTTACTGTTCAGTGAACCCACCTCACTGCATATAACCACCTTTACTGTTGAGTGAACCCAGCTCACTGCATATAACTACCTGTTGTGTTGAGTGAACCCACCACACTGCATATAACTACCTGTTGTGTTGAGTGAACCCAGCTCACTGCATATAACTACCTGTTGTGTTGAGTGAACCCAGTTCACTGCATATAACTACCTTTACTGTTCAGTGAACCCACCTCACTGCATCTAACTACCTGCTGTGTTGAGTGAACCCAGCTCGCTGCATCTAACTACCTGTTGTGTTGAGTGAACCCACCTCACTGCATATAACTACCTGTTGTGTTGAGTGAACTCAGCTTACTGCATATAACTACCTTTACTGTTCAGTGAACCCACCTCACTGCATATAACTACCTTTATTGTTCAGTGAACCCACCTCACTGCATATAACTACCTTTATTGTTCAGTGAACCCACCTCACTGCATATAACTACCTTTATTGTTCAGTGAACCCACCTCACCGCATGTAACTACCTGTTGTGTTGAGTGAACCCAGCTCACTGCATATAACTACCTGTTGTGTTGAGTGAACCCAGCTCACTGCATATAACTACCTGTTGTGTTGAGTGAACCCAGCTCACTGCATATAACTACCTTTATTGTTCAGTGAACCCACCTCACTGCATCTAACTACCTTTACTGTTGAGTGAACCAAGCTCACTGCATATCACTACCTGTTGTGTTGAGTGAACCCAGCTCACTGCATATAACTACCTGTTGTGTTGAGTGAACCCAGCTCACTGCATATAACTACCTCTTGTGTTGAGTGAACCCAGCTCACTGCATATAACTACCTTTACTGTTCAGTGAACCCACCTCACTGCATATAACTACCTTTATTGTTCAGTGAACCCACCTCACTGCATATAACTACCTTTATTGTTCAGTGAACCCACCTCACTGCATATAACTACCTGTTGTGTTGAGTGAACCCAGCTCACTGCATATAACTACCTTTATTGTTCAGTGAACCCACCTCACTGCATCTAACTACCTTTATTGTTGAGTGAACCCAGCTCACTGCATATAACTACCTGTTGTGTTTCAAGGAGGAGGTCCGCACCAGTTCAGGATTCTAGATGTATGTCTTTATTCAGGACGTATCCAATGTAAAATAGACACATGCATCAAATTGCTGACATGTTTCGAGCTCTCTCAGCTCTTAATCATAGCTGGTTTAAAAAATGGCAACACCCCCTATAAATAGGAGGGAGTCATGAATCCGCCTTCCAAAATCCCTCCCCCAAATGGAGGTGGGAAGAAAGGCAATCTTTCACAGTGATAAACAGATACTAGATCCCTACCATCTGCCACAATACAAAATGCTGTGTACAAGAAGATAAAATATTGTTCACATATGAAATTGCAAAATACAAAATATAAAAGATTAAAATATGACTGGAAAAGCGTGATAAGTCAACTGTATATGATCATACACGGGTATCACTAGCCGGCAATAGGGTTTAAGGGAAAGAAAGGGGGGGAGGGAGAAGAGAAGGGAAGAAGGGGGGAGGAAGAGAAAAAAAGGGGGGGGAGGGGAAAAGGGGGGAAGGAAGGGGGGAGAAGAGGGAAAAAGAGTCACTGAGTGATAAAGGCCAGGTCCCACCTGGCATTAAGACCATGGGGCGACCTCGTCCCCAAACGGTATATCCACATGGCTTCTCTTTTGAGAAGGATCTTATATAGGTCACCACCTCTTCTTGATAACATAACCTTCTCTAACCCCTTTACATGGGGTGGTGGGAAGAACGCCATGTCTTTGGGGGAGACTGCCGTCTGCTGGAGAGTGTTGTGTGGTACGGGAGGTACATCGACGACCTTTTAATTATCCTGAGGGGTGATATTTCCAGTGCAGCCTCCTTAGTTGAATACTTCAACCAAAATACATTGAACTTGCAGTTCACGCATACGGTTGACATCATGTCGATTAACTATTTGGATGTCACTTTGAGTGGGGATGGTGTATCTGGACAGATCAACACCTCCACCTATAGAAAACCGTGTGGTGGCAACACAACCCTCAGGGCAAACAGCTGTCATCCAGCTCACACTATTCGTGGCATTCCTGTTGGTGAATTCACCAGAGCAAGGCGTAATTGCTCGAAGGATGAAAATCTGAAGAGTGAGCTTGATGTCGTTGAGAAACGCCTGAGGGCACGAGGCTACCCGTCATGGTCTATTGGCAGAGGGAGATCTAAAGCCATGCAGAGAACCCAGACTGATTTGTTACAGAGTGACGGTCATTTAGTCCGCGACACATATAAACCTACGTTTGTGACTACCTACTCAGCTGAGTACAGGCGGGTGACTGATATCATCTCCAAGTATCTTCCTATTTTGGAGGGGGATGAAGGTCTCTCGCCTGTTCTGAGAAATGGAGTCAGGTTTTCTAGTCGGCGGGCCCCCACTTTGGGACAAATCCTTTCCCCTAGTTTATTCACGTCTAGTGCCTCGACGGACACTTGGCTGACAGTTAAGGGCTCCTACAAGTGTGGGATAGCCACATGTAGATACTGCCACCTTCATAATAAAACCAGGACGGCTGTCTCTGTCTCTAATGGCCATACTTATAGCCTCAAGCAGTTCATTAATTGTGGCACACGCTATGTTATTTATCTTATTGACTGCACTCTTTGTTCCCTCCAATATGTTGGGTGTTCCACCAGGCCTATGAGACAGAGAATAGCCGAACATTATCTAGGGGCAGGGTGGTCTTCCACTCATATTTCAAACGTGGCTAAGCATTTTAGGGAAGTGCACGGGGGTGACATGATGGGTTTCCGGTTTCAGGGGTTAGAGAAGGTTATGTTATCAAGAAGAGGTGGTGACCTATATAAGATCCTTCTCAAAAGAGAAGCCATGTGGATATACCGTTTGGGGACGAGGTCGCCCCATGGTCTTAATGCCAGGTGGGACCTGGCCTTTATCACTCAGTGACTCTTTTTCCCTCTTCTCCCCCCTTCCTTCCCCCCTTTTCCCCTCCCCCCCCTTTTTTTCTCTTCCTCCCCCCTTCTTCCCTTCTCTTCTCCCTCCCCCCCTTTCTTTCCCTTAAACCCTATTGCCGGCTAGTGATACCCGTGTATGATCATATACAGTTGACTTATCACGCTTTTCCAGTCATATTTTAATCTTTTATATTTTGTATTTTGCAATTTCATATGTGAACAATATTTTATCTTCTTGTACACAGCATTTTGTATTGTGGCAGATGGTAGGGATCTAGTATCTGTTTATCACTGTGAAAGATTGCCTTTCTTCCCACCTCCATTTGGGGGAGGGATTTTGGAAGGCGGATTCATGACTCCCTCCTATTTATAGGGGGTGTTGCCATTTTTTAAACCAGCTATGATTAAGAGCTGAGAGAGCTCGAAACATGTCAGCAATTTGATGCATGTGTCTATTTTACATTGGATACGTCCTGAATAAAGACATACATCTAGAATCCTGAACTGGTGCGGACCTCCTCCTTGACATATACTGTGGGCCTTGCTGACCTGATCCTGCACAGTACAGCGATTGGTGGGTAGAGCGGTGTGTACACCAACGTTCATACCTGTTGTGTTGAGTGAACCCAGCTCCCTGCATATAACTACCTGTTGTGTTGAGTGAACCCACCTCACAGCATATAACTACCTGTTGTGTTAAGTGAACCCAGCTCACTGCATATAACTACCTTTACTGTTCAGTGAACCCACCTCACTGCATATAACCACCTTTACTGTTGAGTGAACCCAGCTCATTGCATATAACTACCTGTTGTGTTAAATGAACCCACCACACTGCATATAATTACCTGTTGTGTTGAGTGAACCCAGCTCACTGCATATAACTGCCTGTTGTGTTGAGTGAACCCAGCTCACTGCATATAACTACCTTTATTGTTCAGTGAACCCACCTTACTGCATATAACTACCTTTATTGTTCAGTGAACCCACCTCACTGTATCTAACTACCTTTATTGTTGAGTGAACCCAGCTCACTGCATATAACTACCTGTTGTGTTGAGTGAACCCAGCTCCCTGCATATAACTACCTGTTGTGTTGAGTGAACCCAGCTCCCTGCATATAACTACTTGTTGTTTTGAGTGAACCTAGCTCACTGCATATAACTACCTGTTGTGTTGAGTGAACCCAGCTCACTGCATATAACTACCTTTATTGTTCAGTGAACCCACCTCACTGCATATAACTACCTTTATTGTTCAGTGAACCCACTTCACTGCATATAACTACCTGTTGTGTTGAGTGAACCCAGCTCACTGCATATAACTACCTTTACTGTTGAGTGAACCCAGCTCACTGCATATAACTACCTTTACTGTTCAGTGAACCCACCTCACTGCATATAACCACCTTTACTGTTGAGTGAACCCAGCTCACTGCATATAACTACCTGTTGTGTTGAGTGAACCCAGCTCCCTGCATATAACTACCTCTTGTGTTGAGTGAACCCAGCTCACTGCATATAACTACCTTTACTGTTCAGTGAACCCACCTCACTGCATATAACTACCTTTATTGTTCAGTGAACCCACCTCACTGCATATAACTACCTTTATTGTTCAGTGAACCCACCTCACTGCATATAACTACCTGTTGTGTTGAGTGAACCCAGCTCACTGCATATAACTACCTTTATTGTTCAGTGAACCCACCTCACTGCATCTAACTACCTTTATTGTTGAGTGAACCCAGCTCACTGCATATAACTACCTCTTGTGTTGAGTGAACCCAGCTCCCTGCATATAACTACCTGTTGTGTTGAGTGAACCCAGCTCACTGCATATAACTACTTGTTGTGTTGAGTGAACCCAGCTCCCTGCATATAACTACCTGTTGTGTTGAGTGAACCCAGCTCACTGCATATAACTACTTGTTGTTTTGAGTGAACCCAGCTCACTGCATATAACTACCTGTTGTGTTGAGTGAACCCACCTCACTGCATATAACTACCTGTTGTGTTGAGTGAACCCAGCTCACTGCATATAACTACCTTTACTGTTCAGTGAACCCACCTCACTGCATATAACCACCTTTACTGTTGAGTGAACCCAGCTCACTGCATATAACTACCTGTTGTGTTGAGTGAACCCAGCTCCCTGCATATAACTACCTGTTGTGTTGAGTGAACCCACCTCACTGCATATAACTACCTGTTGTGTTGAGTGAACCCAGCTCACTGCATATAACTACCTTTACTGTTCAGTGAACCCACCTCACTGCATATAACCACCTTTACTGTTGAGTGAACCCAGCTCACTGCATATAACTACCTGTTGTGTTGAGTGAACCCACCACACTGCATATAACTACCTGTTGTGTTGAGTGAACCCAGCTCACTGCATATAACTACCTGTTGTGTTGAGTGAACCGAGCTCACTGCATATAACTACCTGTTGTGTTGAGTGAACCCAGCTCACTGCATATAACTACCTTTATTGTTCAGTGAACCCACCTCACTGCATATAACTACCTTTATTGTTCAGTGAACCCACCTCACTGCATCTAACTACCTTTATTGTTGAGTGAACCCACCTCACTGCATATAACTACCTGTTGTGTTGAGTGAACCCAGCTCACTGCATATAACTACCTTTACTGTTCAGTGAACCCACCTCACTGCATATAACCACCTTTACTGTTGAGTGAACCCAGCTCACTGCATATAACTACCTGTTGTGTTGAGTGAACCCACCACACTGCATATAACTACCTGTTGTGTTGAGTGAACCCAGCTCACTGCATATAACCACCTTTACTGTTCAGTGAACCCACCTCACTGCATATAACCACCTTTACTGTTGAGTGAACCCAGCTCACTGCATATAACTACCTGTTGTGTTGAGTGAACCCACCACACTGCATATAACTACCTGTTGTGTTGAGTGAACCCAGCTCACTGCATATAACTACCTGTTGTGTTGAGTGAACCGAGCTCACTGCATATAACTACCTGTTGTGTTGAGTGAACCCAGCTCACTGCATATAACTACCTTTATTGTTCAGTGAACCCACCTCACTGCATATAACTACCTTTATTGTTCAGTGAACCCACCTCACTGCATCTAACTACCTTTATTGTTGAGTGAACCCAGCTCACTGCATATAACTACCTGTTGTGTTGAGTGAACCCAGCTCACTGCATATAACTACCTTTACTGTTCAGTGAACCCACCTCACTGCATATAACTACCTTTATTGTTCAGTGAACCCACCTCACTGCATCTAACTACCTGCTGTGTTGAGTGAACCCAGCTCACTGCATCTAACTACCTGTTGTGTTGAGTGAACCCACCTCACTGCATATAACTACCTGTTGTGTTGAGTGAACTCAGCGTACTGCATATAACTACCTTTACTGTTCAGTGAACCCACCTCACTGCATATAACTACCTTTATTGTTCAGTGAACCCACCTTACTGCATATAACTACCTTTATTGTTCAGTGAACCCACCTCACTGCATATAACTACCTTTATTGTTCAGTGAACCCACCTCACTGCATATAACTACCTGTTGTGTTGAGTGAACCCAGCTCACTGCATATAACTACCTGTTGTGTTGAGTGAACCCAGCTCACTGCATATAACTACCTGTTGTGTTGAGTGAACCCAGCTCACTGCATATAACTACCTTTACTGTTGAGTGAACCCAGCTCACTGCATATAACTACCTGTTGTGTTGAGTGAACCCAGCTCACTGCATATAACTACCTTTACTGTTCAGTGAACCCACCTCACTGCATATAACCACCTTTACTGTTGAGTGAACCCAGCTCACTGCATATAACTACCTGTTGTGTTGAGTGAACCCACCTCACTGCATATAACTACCTGTTGTGTTGAGTGAACCCAGCTCACTGCATATAACTACCTTTACTGTTCAGTGAACCCACCTCACTGCATATAACCACCTTTACTGTTGAGTGAACCCAGCTCACTGCATATAACTACCTGTTGTGTTGAGTGAACCCACCACACTGCATATAACTACCTGTTGTGTTGAGTGAACCCAGCTCACTGCATATAACTACCTGTTGTGTTGAGTGAACCCAGCTCACTGCATATAACTACCTGTTGTGTTGAGTGAACCCAGCTCACTGCATATAACTACCTGTTGTGTTGAGTGAACCCAGCTCACTGCATATAACTACCTGTTGTGTTGAGTGAACCCAGCTCACTGCATATAACTACCTTTATTGTTCAGTGAACCCACCTCACTGCATATAACTACCTTTATTGTTCAGTGAACCCACCTCACTGCATCTAACTACCTTTATTGTTGAGTGAACCCAGCTCACTGCATATAACTACCTTTACTGTTGAGTGAACCCAGCTCACTGCATATAACTACCTGTTGTGTTGAGTGAACCCAGCTCACTGCATATAACTACCTGTTGTGTTGAGTGAACCCAGCTCACTGCATATAACTACCTTTACTGTTCAGTGAACCCACCTCACTGCATATAACTACCTTTATTGTTCAGTGAACCCACCTCACTGCATCTAACTACCTGCTGTGTTGAGTGAACCCAGCTCGCTGCATCTAACTACCTGTTGTGTTGAGTGAACCCACCTCACTGCATATAACTACCTGTTGTGTTGAGTGAACTCAGCTTACTGCATATAACTACCTTTACTGTTCAGTGAACCCACCTCACTGCATATAACTACCTTTATTGTTCAGTGAACCCACCTCACTGCATATAACTACCTTTATTGTTCAGTGAACCCACCTCACTGCATATAACTACCTTTATTGTTCAGTGAACCCAGCTCACTGCATATAACTACCTGTTGTGTTGAGTGAACCCAGCTCACTGCATATAACTACCTGTTGTGTTGAGTGAACCCAGCTCTCTGCATATAACTACCTGTTGTGTTGAGTGAACCCAGCTCACTGCATATAACTACCTTTACTGTTGAGTGAACCCAGCTCACTGCATATAACTACCTGTTGTGTTGAGTGAACCCAGCTCACTGCATATAACTACCTGTTGTGCTGAGTGAACCCACCTCACTGCATATAACTACCTTTTCTGTTGAGTGAACTCACCTCACTGCATATACCTAGCATCCCCCCGAGATGGACAAAATGGACAAACCAGTTAGAGGAAGAGGTAGAGGCAGACCCAGAGGAAGGCCACCTGGCACCGGCAAGTCTGTGTGAGGTGGTGTTGCTGTGATTTCGTGCGGGCCTGGCCCAAAATACAGTGCTCAGAAGAAGGCACGTGCCATCACTTCCCAAAATTGTGAGGACGTGGTTGAGTATTTAACACAAAACACCTCATCTCCCGCAGCCAGTGCCACCAGAGCTAGTACAAGCACCACATCCGCTGCATTTGACACTTCGCAGGAGTTATTTGGTGGTGGTGGTGGTGAAATCACTGATTCACAGCCACTACTGCAACAACAAGAAGAAGGCGCAGGTATACCACCTCATACGTCTGAGTTACGTGGCGATAGTATGGACGCAACATGTGAGGAGGGGGCTGATGAACCACCTGAAGTTGGTGCAGTTGTGGAGTTGTCTGAGGAAAGTGAAGCTGGGCAAGAGAATTATGATGACGATTATACGGATGCCACGTATGTTCCCAGTAGAGGAGATGACCAGGGGACAGTTCAGAGGGGGAGTCAGAGAGGAGTAGGAGGAGACAACTCCATGATAGAAGCAGAGGGAGCTTGTCCTCAGAAACAGCTGGGGGCAGTGTCCGGCGCCATGTATCGCCAGCTATGGCCAGCCAGCCAACATGCCCTTCAACGTCAGCTGCTGATGCCACCGTAGCGCCATCACCCAAGGGGGGCTCAGCTGTTTGAAATTTTTTTAACATGTGTGTCTCAGATCGGAGCAAAGCCATCTGTTCTCTATGCCAGCAAAAATTGAGCTGTGGAAAGGCCAACTCTCACGTAGGGACAAGTGCCGTACAAAGGCACCTGGAAAAAAGGCACAAACAGCTATGGCAAGAACACCTGAGGAAAAGCAGTGCCCAAAAGACAAGCCAGCCTCCTTCTCCTCTTCCTCCTTCAGGTGCATCATCTTCTTCAGCCGCTTTCTCCCTTGCACCTTCACAGCCACCCTCCTCCACACCGACTCTGCCCTTGAGCGTTTCCTTCTCCTCTGCCCACAGCAATAGCCAGCTGTCCGTAAAGGAAGTATTTGAGCGTAAGAAGCAAATGTCTGGCAGTCACCCTCTCGCCCGGCGTCTGACAGCTGGCGTGGCGGAACTATTAGCTCGCCAGCTATTACCATACAAGCTGATGGAGTCAGAGGCTTTCCATAAGTTTGTGGCCATTGGTACACCACAGTGGAAGATACCAGGCCGCAATTATTTTTCACAAAAGGCCATACCCAAACTGTACCGTGCAGTTCAGAGGCAAGTGGTGTCATCTGTTGCGAAGAGCGTTGGGTCAAGGGTCCACCTGACCACGGATGCCTGGTCTGCCAAGCACGGGCAGGGCCGCTACATTACGTACACAGCCCATTGGGTCAACCTGGTGACCAATGGCAGCAAGCAGGGAGTACGTGGCTGCGCAGCGGACCAACTTGTGACACCTCCACGGCTTGCAGGCAGGCCTCCTGCCACCTCCTCTCCGCCTGCTACATCCTCTTCGCTGTCGTCATCCTCCTTCTCCTCCTTGGCTGGTGCCGCGATCTACTCTCCAGCTACACAGCACCTGCACCCCAGGGCCTATGCTGCATGCCAGGTACGATGGTGTCACGCAGTCTTAGACATGTCTTGCCTCAAAGCGGAGAGTCACACTGGAGCAGCTCTCCTGGCTGCTCTTAACAAACAGGTGGAGCAATGACTGACCCTGCACCAGCTGGAGATCGGCAACGTGGTGTGTGACAATGGCAGCAATCTCATTTCCGCATTGAATTTTGGAAAGCTGACACATGTACCCTGCATGGCACATGTGCTGAATCTGGTCGTGCAAAAATTTGTGTCCAAGTACCCAGGCTTAGAGGACGTCCTGAAGCAGGCCAGGAAGTTGTGTAGGCATTTCAGGTGATCTTACACAGCCATGGCACGCTTTGCAGACATTCAGCGTAGAAACAATTTGCCGGTGAGACGCCTCATTTGCGATAGGCTGACTCACTGGAATTCCACCCTGCTCATGTTCTCTCGCCTGCTAGACCAGGAAAAAGCCGTCACCCAGTACCTGTATGATTACAGTACAAGGACACAATCTTCGAAGATGGGGATGTTGTGGCCCAACAATTGGACACTGATGCAAAATGCATGCAGGATCATGGAGCCCTTTGAGGTGGTGACCAAACTGGTGAGTCGCGCTGAGGGCACCATCAGCGACTTCCTGGAGCGTGCCGTGCGTAGAGTGGTGGATACAGCTGTGGAGGAGCGTAAACGAGAACAGTTACGGCAGGAGGAGTCGTGGGAGCGATTTTCATCCGAACCAGATGTCTCCTCAACACCTGCGGCAGCACAGAAGGGGGAGGAGGAGGCAGAAGAGGAGTCGTGTGGGGAAGGAGAGGAGTCAAACTCTGATGATGATGATGAGGAAGGTGTTTCTATGGAGGAGGAAGATGCGGCGGAAGAAGAACAACCGCGGCAGCCGTCGCAGGGGGCTTCTGCTGCTCCACGTTCCCGTGGTATTGTTCGTGGCTGGGGGGAGGAAGAGGAGTTGCGTGCCATCACTGAGGAAGAGCAAGAGGAGATGTAGAGTACGTCTGCATCCAGCTTTGTGCAGATGGCCTCTTTCATGTTGTCCAGCCTGTTGAGGGACCCCCGTATCAAAAAACTCAAGGGGAATGACCTGTACTGGGTGGCCACGCTACTAGACCCTCGGTACAGGCACAAAGTGGCGGACCTGTTACCAACTCAACACAAGGCGGAAAGGATGCAGCACTTGCAGAACAAGCTGTCAATGATGCTTTACAATGCGTTTAAGGGTGATGTGGCAGCACAACGCTATCAAGGTACCACTGGCAGTATTCCTCCTCCTCCCAAGTCCACGCAGGCAAGGACAGGATGCTCCAGCGATCTCAGGGTGATGTCGGACATGCGGAAATTCTTTAGTCCAACTCCTCGCCATAGTCCTTCCGGATCCACCCTCCACCAACGCCTGGACCGGCAGGTAGCTGACTACCTGGCCTTGAGTGTGGATGTAGACACTGCGAAAAGCGACGATGAACCCTTGGACTATTGGTTGCGCAGGCTTGACCTGTGGCCAGAGCTGTCCCAATTTGCCATACAACTTCTCTCTTGCCCTGCCGCAAGCGTCCTGTCATAAAGGACCTTCAGTGCAGCTGGAGGCATTGTCACTGAGAAGAGAAGTTGCCTAAATCATGACAGTGTCCAGTACCTGACCTTTATCAAAATGAATGAGGCATGGATCCCGGGGGGCTACTGCATGACCGAAGACTAAGTCAGTCCCCACACACAGCATCTCTGTCTGCAGGCCACTTGTCTTCTCCGCCACCACCTACAGGGTCCAGGACTCTAGGCGGATTCCTGAATTTTTAAGGCCGCTGCTAGCAGCGGCCGCTACACTAATTTTTCTGGTGTTTGTACATGCCTGCCTAATTTTCTGGCTGCACTGCGGGCGGCTGCAACAAAAAAACAAAAGGCATGTACATGTGCCCATCCCCCTTTGTAATCATTACCTTGTCGCGGTGAAGGGGCTTGCGTATCACAATGAAGCAATGACCGCCGGCTATTTGAGTGTCTCGGGTGGGGGTGGCACACAAAAGATAATAAGGTTGTTGCTTCATTGTGGTCAGACCAAATTTGATCAGCTGGACAGTCACTGTTGTTCTATCATTGAGCTACCACAGCCTGGCGACCATATGGGCTTGAAAACCGCCACAGCCTACACTCTCGCCACGGTGCGCACCAGTCCAGCACGGTCGTCACTACACAAACAGCTGTTTGCGGTGCGTTACACAGTGAGTTTGGTGTGTCAGTGTGAAGCAGTACTCTAATTACACTCCTTGATTGATGTATACACATGCAAGATGTTTTAAAGCACTTTAGGCCTGCAATTTAGCATTCAATGTTATTTCTGCCCTTAAAACGCTGCTTTGCGTCAAATCCAGATTTTCCCCGGGACTTTGGGCATGTATTCCGCTCCGCCATGCTCCCCTCCAGGTGTTAGACCCCTTGAAACATGTTTTCCATCACTTTTGTGGCCAGCATAATTTTTTTTATTTTTCAAAGTTCGCCTCCCCATTGAAGTCTATTGCGGTTCGCGACATCTCTAATCGGAGGTTCGCGACATCTCTAGTCCAGCACGGCAGTCACTACACAAACAGCTGTTTGCAGTCCCTGCATACCTTTCACTGCATTTGTGACTGCACATTGTATTATACCTGGCAGTCAGTGCATACCTTTCACTTGAATGGATGGCAGACTTGCCCTCCATAACAGATTCTCATTAAAGGATTTAAAATGTATTTGTCTCCTATACAGCAGGGCCTCGAAAGTCCTACTGTATTGTTATTTTTCATCAATACCTCCCTGAGTCGGGACTTGCATGCCATGCCTGCTGCCTCCCTTGGATTTGTGGTGGTAGCCGTTCCTGCTCCTTTGACCACAGCGTGCCTGCTGCCTTCCTTGGATGTGTGGTGGTGGTAGCCGTTTCTCAGGCTCCCACTCCGGACCAGAATCGAACCCTGATTCCCCGGCCATTACCCGTGGTCACCATGGTACTGAGAAAGTAATATGGAAACTTGTTTATCAGTCACACAGTTGAATGAATGGCAGACTTGCCCTCCATAACAGATTCTCATTAAAGGATTTAAAGTTGATTTGTCTCATATACAGCAGGGCCTCGAAAGTCCTACTGTGTTGTTATTTTTCGTCAATACCTGCATGAGTCGGGACTTGCAGGCCATGCCTGCTGCCTCTCTTGGATTTGTGGTGGTAGCCATTCCTGCTCCTTTGCCCACAGCGTGCCTGCTGCCTTTCTTGGATGTGTGGTGGTGGTAGCCGTTTCTCAGGCTCCCACTCCGGACTGGAATCGAACCCTGATTCCCCGGCCATTACTGTGGTCACCATGGTACTGAGAAAGTAATATGGAAACTTGTTTATCAGTCACACCGTTGAATGAATGGCAGACTTGCCCTCCATAACAGATTCTCGTTAAAGGTACTGAACAGCAAGCAGAACAAGTATTTAAAAAATAGATGTAAGTTTTAACAATGGTAAAGAAATAACCATCGAAAGTTGATAAGGCAGTCAGACATTACCTGACATCACTAAGTGAGGAAGAGCAATCTCGCCATGGTGCACAGTAGTCCAGCACGTCACTACACAAACAGCTGTTTGCGGTGCGTTACACAGTGAGTTTGGTGTGTCAATGTGAAGCAGTACACTAATTACACTCCCTGATTGATGTATACACATGCAAGATGTTTTAAAGCACTTTAGGCCTCCAATTTAGCATGCAATGAAATTCCTGCCATTAAAACGCTGCTGTGCGTCAAATCCAGATTTTTCCCTGGACTTTTGGCGTGTATCTCACTCCCCCATGCAAAAACTCAGATGTTAGACCCCTTGAAACATCTTTTCCATCACTTTTGTGGCCAGTGTAAATGTTTCTAATTTTCGAAGTTCACCTCCCCATTGAAGTCTATTGCGGTTCGCGGAAGTTCGTGCAAACCGAACTTTTTGCCGAGGTTCGCGTTTGAGGTTCGAAAATCGGAGGTAAATGTTCTTTGGTTGATTTCTTCAATATTCATGTGACATTTCTTATGTTTGTAAAAACCTGTCTAACACAATATCATTTTGTTGTTGTTTGAATCAGTTTTTACCCTTTTTTCTCAGGTGGTCTGGTGTTTTTTGGAATCTGCAGCCTAGTGTTGGATGTGTTTAAAATTGGCTATTACATAAGCTACATTGATTGTGAATCACCAATTAAACTTATTCACCCAATGGTGCAAAGTGCCTTCATTATCCTTCAGGTAGGCTTTTAAATCAACCGCACTTAGCTGTTCTAATGCTAGGTGCCATCTGGTTCAAACAAAACCGATATTAAGAGTACCTGTTCAGGAGATATTTTCTTTTGTTTTACAGACTTATTTTCTCTGGGTGTCCA
Source organism: Hyperolius riggenbachi (assembly GCF_040937935.1). Taxonomy (NCBI): domain Eukaryota; kingdom Metazoa; phylum Chordata; class Amphibia; order Anura; family Hyperoliidae; genus Hyperolius; species Hyperolius riggenbachi. The sequence continues at coordinate 117,137,562 of NC_090657.1, read as the reverse complement.
GTAAACACTGTGTACAGATATACACAAATATTTCCAGGTAAGGTAATCTTCATATTTCAGAGAATTGGCAGCAAAACATGCACAGATAGCTTAATATTTTTATATGAATAGTTAGAGACGGATTACTGGGAAGGCCACAAAGGTCATGGTTTAGGGCAATAAAAAATCAGCAGGGCGCAGGACTTTGAGAGATAAGAGGTCACATGTCAAAATAAATCACCTCTCCTACTTTGCTCTGGTCTGCCTGAATTTCAGAGATCCCTGCATCTCTCTCACTTGTGCAGAATGTGTGTGATGACAGTCAGCATCTGCTGTCACCTGATGATCCTGTCCTCTGTATGATGAGTGAAGATATACAAGCTGCTGGGAGAAGAAAAATATATGGGCTCAAGTAGCAGAACTCTTGAGTTCGGATTAGTTTCTTCATGCACGCATTCAGGGGACAGGAATTATCAGTTCTCCTCTCCTCGACTGATGTTAGTTTATCACTGGTCAGAGCTGTTAAAGACCTGAGACCTGTTACATTTATGGTTTTTTTTTTTCCCTAGGGAATCACAGCAACATTCTCTGTGCTACAGTTGAACTCTTTCCTGTCTTTTTTTTTAGTAACAGCAAAGCATTGTACTGTGTTAGCCATCAGTGAACGACGGATGTTTTGAAACAGAATGACAACAGTATTACATTTATTTATATTTGCAAAAGAATCTATGCATCTCCTGCTGACGGTATATATAGCTATGTGCTCTAACATCTTGTATACAGGAACAAAGTCTAAAGAGGCTCATTAGCCAAAAGCTTACTTTTTTTCTTTTCAGTTAGCCAATAAATGGTATCATTCTGTTTCAAAACTTCCTGCTGACTGATTTTAAGATCTGTCTTAACTTGCCCTAAGTGCTGAATTGTCACTGTGTAAAGTACACCTGAGCTTATGCTAAGTACACACGATACAATTTTCTGACAGATTTGCTGTCAGATCGACTATTTCCAACATGTCCAATCTGCTTTCCGATGGATTTTCTGAATCATATTCCAAAGAAGTGAACAGAAAATCGATTGAAAAATTGATCAGATCAGACATGTTGGAAATAATCGATCCGACAGTAAATCTGTCAGAGAATTGCATCATGTGTACCTAGCATTACACTACATCTATGCCAGCGTGTGTAGTTTGAGATCCTTCTACTTACCTATTCTCTGTTTTGGGTGGGCTTCTCTCCAATGCACTGCCTTGTCACCAGTTTGTGGCTCTGACTGCAGCTAGTCGCACAGAGGACAAAGAAGCAGTGCATGCTCTGGCCACTCGCGCTCCTTGTAATTTGGTGCTCCTGCCTGGATGTGCACAGCAGCCGAGTGTTATGGGTACGCGTACTTGACAAGTGCTGCTTATACACAAGTGTCATTTCTGAAGTATGCAAGCCCAGAACACTAGCGGCTGCTATGCACTCAGGCAGGAGTGCAATATTACATGGAGTGGACAGAGCATTCACTGCTTCTTTGTTTAACAGGGGCAGAGCAGCAAAACAGAGGGGAGCCCATCAGTGGCATTGCTAGGGGCTTACAACCGGGGCTAGTGCCCCTGATCTGGTCAAAGTTACCTGGGAACGTTTCCATGGCAACAGAGCATGGCTGTAGAGATACAGACGCTCGTAGCCTGGTTGGGGATCACATGGGGCTGGGCAGCCAGTAAGAGAGAGAATTGAGCCTAACTCGACTATCACTGGCTGCCCGGCCCCATGTGAGCCCGGCCAGGCTAGAGCGACTGTGTATCTCCTTACCGCGCAGTATGATTTGTCAGCAGAAGCAGGGTATTGAGAGATGCTGAACGTGAGTTTCTAGCGTATTGGGCAGGGAGGACTGGGATTACAGCAAAGAAAACTGATGGGTGCTGTGGAGATACATGTGGAAGCTATAAGAGGCAAGTTTGCATACCTGTCTCCGGACCCAGCAGCCCAACTTTGCCTTCCTCAAGGTGCACACACTAGACACAGCCTGTGTCAGACTGTGCCTGTGTGCTGATGCTGCTGGTTATGGCAATGGATGGATGGGAATGTTTGTGTATAGTATATGAGTCACCTGACCTCCCCTACTGACCTTACGACCTAGTGTTCATATGATGTAGCTTTGGCAAAACTAGCTCAGGAAGGAGGGAGGTCAGCCAGGCACACTCTGTGTAAGCTTCTCAAAGGAGGGTTCTGTGTGAGAGTAGGGTTAGGTATAGTTACAGTACAATATACACCAGCAGGGGGGTGGTTAGGGCCCTTTTCCACCAGCGCGTTTGCGCTGGCTGAATCGCAAAACCACAAACCGCTAGCGATTTTACAATCGCTACGGTTTGCTTTTTAACATAGGAATCGCGGTAGGTCATTTCCACTACCGCGATTCGCTTTTGTCGGGAACGCGAACGCGCGGCGGAGCGATAATTGCCGCGATTTTGCTATGCAGTGTATAGCATAGCAAAATCGCGGCGGCGAACGTCGGGGAATCGCCGGTAATTGCGATTCAGCAATCGCTAGCGTTCAGCGTGAACGCTAGCGATTGCTAGTGGAAAAGGGCCCTTAGGGTTAGGCACCACCAGGGGGGTGGTTAGGGTTAGGCACCACCAGGGGGGTGGTTAGGGTTAGGCACCACCAGGGGGGTGGTTAGGGTTAGGCACCACCAGGGGGTGGTTAGGGTTAGGCACCACCAGGGGTTGGTTAGGGTTAGGCACCACCAGGGGGTCTTAGGGTTAGGCAGGCACCACCAGGGGGGTCTTAGGGTTAGGCACCACTAGGGGGTCTAGGGGTTAGGGATAGGTACAGGGAGGGTTCTGTGTGAGAGTAGGGTTAGGTATAGTTTTAGTAAAATTTTAGTAATACTTACTAATGTTTTACAACACTTATTACGTACGTAGTTATATTTATATCATCGTTATAAACAATATTTTCAGATTTTATTATAAGAAGAAACGATAAATGAAGGTTATTCACAATAATATACAATTATAACGATCAAACATATATTATTGTTTTTTTAACAAACGTAATTATAAGTTTCACTTTAGAAACAGGGAAGATTAACGTTTTCCCAATTGCCGATTTCATACACATTATTTAATGATTTATAAATTTGTAAAACATTATTTGTAAACTAAATACAACACAATATTTTTATAAACGGTATTACTGCTTATCGTTTACACCCCACGACCTTTTTACCGACGCCATTTTTTTATGTACGCGGCTGTCCTGCTGATTCTCTGCCTCTAATACATTTAGCCATAGACCCTGAGCAAGCATACAAATCTGATGTTTCTGACTTCAGTGTGGAGCTGACTGGAGCAAATTCAAATCAATCTAGGACTGACTAACCAAAGATGGTGCAGTCTGCAGTGGCAGTGTGCAATCTAGACTACCTGGCTGGAACCTAGTACAGAGAGTGAGTAAGCTAGAAGGCAGGAGGTGCAGTGAGAAGACAGTGGATTGTAAACGGGTGGCTTCCAAAATGTTTTTTTTTTTTGCAGGTGCTATGCAAGTGCTAGATCCACTGCAGGGGTAGCTGACCGGCAAAAAATTGGCTTGTCCGTGCACTGGAAAATGAGGGGTCATTAGCAGGGCAAAATGTTCATGAACTTAGCAGCAGTTAGGAATTCACTGACAGTGGACATCAACAGGAAACTTTGAATGAAGCCCCCTCTCCTAATAAAAAATGATATCCTAATAATAATAATATTATGGTAGTACATTAGACAATGACTATGGTAGGATTAGATCGTGACCTCTTCTGAGGACAGTCAGTGACATGACTATGTACTCTCTAAAGTGCTGCAGAAGATGTCAGTGCTATATAAATACACAATAATATGGTAGGACATTAGACTATGACTATGGTAGGATTTGATTGTGAACTCATCTGAAGACAGTGAGTGACATGACTATGTACTCTGTAAAGTGCTGCAGAGGATGTCAGTGCTTACCGATACTGTCTGACCATGGTGCTTGCTTAATCGGTCTGGATCAATGGCCTCCGGTCTGTCTGCGCCTGTACACTTAAGTTGGGTGGGCTAAACAATTGCCAGGGAGAGTTGGTTGGTATGGGCTAAACAAATGCCAGGGAGAGTGGGTGGTTGGCAAATGCCAGGGAGGGAGGGAGGGTGGGCTAATAGGTAGGTAGCCTGGTGGGAGGGAGGGTGGGCTAATAGGTAGGTAGCCTGGTGGGAGGGAGGTTGGATGGGTGGGCTAATAGGTAGGTAGCCTGGTGGGAGGGAGGGTTGGCTAATAGGTAGGTAGCTTGGTGAGAGGGAGGATGGGTGGGCTAATAGGTAGGTAGCCTGGTGGGAGGGAGGGTGGGTGGGCTAATAGATAGGTAGCCTGGTTGGCTAATAGGTAGGTAGCCTGGTGGGAGGGAGGGTGGGCTAGTAGGTAGCCTGGTGAGAGGGAAGGTGGGCTAATAGTTAGGTAGCCTGGTGGGAGGGAGGGTGGGCTAATAGGTAGGTAGCCTGGTGGGAGGGGTAGGTAGGTAGCCTGGTGGGTGGGTGGGTAGGTAGCCTGGTTTCAGGGTGGGTAGGTAGCCTGGTGGGAGGGTGGGTAAGTAGCCTGGTGGGTAGGTAGCCTGGTGGGAGGGTGGGGTGGGTAGGTAGCCTGGTGGGAGTGTGGGGTTGGTGGGTAGCTAGCTGGTGGGCTAACAGGTAAGTAGCCTGGTGGGAGGGTGGGCTAATAGGTAGTTAGCTAGCCTGGCGGGGGGCGCGACTCCTTTCCTCCCTCCCTCACCTCGGGGGGCCCCCTCCCGGTATGAGCGGCGGAAGAGCAGCAGATATAGGAAGGCTCCGGTGGGTTCCAGCAGGCGCTAGAGGTTCAGCCGCCTGGTCCACGCTGTCTCCTCTCCTCTGTATGCCGCTCGTTACTTCCCGGTTTAGTGCGAGCAGCATACAGAGGAGAGGAGACAGCGTGGAACAGGCGGCTGAACCTCTAGCGCCTGCAGGGAACCCGCCAGAGCCTTCCAATACCTGCCGCTCTCCCGCCGCATGAGGGGGGGCCCCAAGGTGAGGGAGGGAGGATAGGAGTCGGGGCCTCCAAGGAAAATAAAAAGTAAAAAAAAAACAGTAAAACAAACAAACAAACAAGCAATACTTAATGGGCCCCTGAAACAGCAGAACTTCAGGGGCCCTCGTGCGCTGGCACGGCCTGCACGGCTGTATGTCCACCTGTGATCAGTGAGGCATTTATGACACTGAGAGGAGGGTTTCTGCTGCTCTGCGAGTCTGATGTGCTGGGATTTAGTACCTGTTGGCTGGATTAGCATGTGCTGAGGATTAGTACCTGTTGGCTGGATTAGCATATTGAGTTCACAATATATATAATGTGTTCCGTTTCAGTCCTGTCCTGTCAGTATTTATCTGTTTTGTGTTATTTTTCTATCAGTTTTTTTCTTGGCTGAGAGAAAACTGTCAGGACTGGAACAAAACTGTACAAATTGTATGTTTGATCCCAGCCGTAGGCTACATTACAAGATGTGTATATAAACCTTCAGCGCTAATCAAAAGTCCACCACCATAAGCACCATAAAACTAGATGCGCTTACCAGATTGTCACAGACCTTAATTACAGGGTCTGCAACATAGCATCATAAGGTCAGTGGCCGGTGTCTTCCCAGCTGGCCTCCTCTCCCAATACAGGTATCCGCAATAGTTTACAGGCTCTCATGTGCAGGGATTCCACAGTACATGCATAAAAGATAATGATAAACTCATCTAAGTGTATCAATCTCGTAAAATACAAGCAATAAAGCAATAAAAGATCACTCACATCTGGGTCTTTGTAACAAGGACCCAAAGCAGATTACAGCATATAAATAACACCGGACGCCATCCAGCCAAACGTCCGCCTCGCCCGACCGGTTTCACTGCTATAGTTTCCTCAGGGTCTAAAGACTAAATGGCTGGATCGGCATATATATACAAATATTCACCTTTTGCAAGGAGGTGTTCCCCAGGAAAGCCACGCCGCACGGCCAAAGGGAGCTTCCTGAATCATGGCGCTGCGTTCCACGCAGCGTCACATCCGCTTCCACTCTGCCGAAGGTGGCCAATAAGGAGAAAATACGCTTGTAAATAAAAATGACGTCAGATGGAGGCGGGTGCGCATCCCTTCAAAGCATCTAAAATTAATGATACTCATACTTCCGCAAATTAATAAATGGGTAAAGAGAATTATTTTTTTTTTAAAAAACTGACAATAACTCGAAAGATAGTCAAAAATTAAATTTAATATATTCAGAATTAGATAAAAATTCTAGCAGAATTACCTGCTCACGGACATGAAAATGGACGGCGTCCTGTTTACATTGCATCAATTAAAAATAATCCTACACTGCCATCTACTGTATCAATTCTATTACTACAAGCTGAGTAAAAATTCCAATTCTTATACATTAGAAATAAATCAATTCAGGTCCAATTCTATATTTAAACCATATGGGGTCATACAATTTAACTCATATATCCACTTGGTCTCAAGTTATTTCCCTTATTTTATTAGAACCCCTCCAATTATTTAAATATTTTTGAATACCACAAAAAATTAGACCTGATGGATCCCTTAGGTCTCTTTGTATGCAATTTTACCCCCTGATCTTTTTTAGTGGGGCCCCTTTAGGGTGGGTCTAAAGGGGTGATTCCCCCCTTTTTTAAGTTTATATTAATAAAGGGTTTAGTTTTAAACATATGGTGTTTTAGGATTCCAGGTAGCCAAGTCACAATGCTGGTGTCTATGTATGCCTTTAAATATGCACTGTTGCACTTTATAACTTGAGCACAATAATTTGTTTAATATGTTTTGCATGGATTATGAATGATTGGCACGAAATAATCTCCACTAATGTAATATGTTCACTTCACGTATTTATTTACGTTTGTACGTTTCACTCCCATTTTTACTGCATAGCACAGCCCCTTCACCCCTGACCCTCACTCCCATGTAGAAAAAGCAAAAAGACAATCGAGAGCCCCCAATAGTGTATTACTGGTAGACAAGTAGCGTATTTAGTAAAAGACGAGATAATACTCACAAGTATGGGTTGCCAGCTTCAGGCAACCACTCTCAATGCGTGTGGGGAGATTAGACCTGTCCCCACTCAGGCTAAAAGAAGTCGCTCTCCGTAGAAAAGAAAGGGTAAAACACCCATCCACCAGGTGGATTCCAATGTACAAGAATAAGAACAGAGGCGCCAGCAGAATAAAAATAGTAACCAATTAAAATGTTGGTGACGGGGGTGGACCTGTCTCCCCAACGAAAACACACAACCGCTGTATGATATAACAAATTTAATCAAATTTAGTGAGTACTCCAACAAAAAATTGCAACGCGTTTCTCGGGTCTCAAGCCCGCTTCCTCAGGCAAAATGCAACAGGAGCAACAGCGCAGTAGTGTAAGCTAGTGTAGCGTCTCTGCCTACACTAGCTTACACTAGAGGCAGAGACGCTACACTAGCTTACACTACTGCGCTGTTGCTCCTGTTGCATTTTGCCTGAGGAAGCGGGCTTGAGACCCGAGAAACGCGTTGCAATTTTTTGTTGGAGTACTCACTAAATTTGATTAAATTTGTTATATCATACAGCGGTTGTGTGTTTTCGTTGGGGAGACAGGTCCACCCCCGTCACCAACATTTTAATTGGTTTTAATTGGTTACTATTTTTATTCTGCTGGCGCCTCTGTTCTTTTTCTTTTTCTTGCTCACTCCCATGTAACTCACACCAATGGGACAGCGCTGAGGGCGCGGCTTGAAGACTGTATGTAGGAAGCCGTGCAGCGCTGCCCCGTTTTGGACACACACACGTGCACAAGCGCCAGTCGGCGTGAAACGGCTGTAGAGCCGTCCACATATCCCCAGGTCACCTCTTCCCCGCTCACCCCGGCACCCACATCGATCCAGGTTTGACAATTCTCTTTTTCCATGTCATATATGCTGGCTGTTGGCTGAAAGATGGAATAAAAACATGCAAGAGGAAGGTGCACAGCGTCCTTTCTGTGTGCTATATGTTAAAGTTTGTGCCCTGCACTGTCAAAAAGCTTGCTGCCCTTCTCCCTGCTTGGACTGTGAGCCAACTAATAGGTGCTAATGTATGGGTAAAGCTTTTCGCAGTTTTGTTGGAGCTAGCTTTACCCCCCGTTTAATCAGCTGTGTGCCAAGTGATTTTCCCTACTAAAGTGTACTACACTACATATTTAGGCTCACATGTGATGAATTATTCCTGTTATCATATCTTTAACACTGGGTGCCCTTCTATATATCACCTCTGGCCATTTAGGTATCAATGGACGAAATCTGTAAGTATCGGCCAGTGCTTATTCAAAATTTTCTTTAATTTATTATGTTGCTGTTAGAATCCGCTCTGCTGGACTTGATTCCCTGGACTGCCTTGTTTCCTATGCAGCTTGCATGGTTCAGTCCAGGGAAAAGAGTCCTTTTTGTGAGTTTGCAAGGCTGACTGAGTTGCATTCACTTGTCATGCAAATTGCTTGTCTGCTTCCTTTGAAGGTTTCTAGTATAAATGTCACTTCCTCCCAGAATTCATCGCTCGACATAGTTTTCTGATTAGGGAAACTTACCTTGGAGCCTCAGCCTTTTTTGTATTTTGTGCGAATATTCTAGTGTAGTTAATTATTGGGGAGTGTGTTCTGCACTTCTTATAGTACGGTCCGGTTCTGTTTTATTTGTACTGTCTATTCCTGTCTGTATTGTCTTATCCTTGCGATTGTACTGTCACCTGCGGTGGCTGACAGTGAATCGTTTGCTCTCGCTCCTAGATCGCATTCGCCCTAGCGGTAGAGGCGGTGGATCTCCCTTGTCTGACTCTTGGAGTATAACCTTAGCTGCGGTTGCTACTGGTTACTCCTTCAGTCTGTTTTGTCTAGCAGGAACGCTTGCTGTTGTCTGGTGTGAGGCAACCGATTGGCAAGCGTTTGCGTTATTTGTCTGTCGTCATTTTCTGTGTTCATTTGTTAGTTAGGGTTGGTACGTTTTGCCACTGTTGCACTTAACGTGCGGTGGCCGTACCGTTAACGCGCTTGTCTCTGTTGCGCATATCGCAGTTTGGCCAATCTATTCATGACCAGGTGGGAGGAGCACGTGGTCTATGGGACTGCCCCCTCGGGACTTCTTCTTTGGGGGCGGTACATAGAAGATGTGCTCTTCATGTGGAATGAGGAGGAGGTGTCATTATTAGAATTTGTTGAAAATCTGAATAATAATGAACTAAATATTAAATTGAGCTGTGAGTACAGTAAGGAATCAATTCATTTTCTAGATTTACTAATTAAGATGAATAATGAGGTATTGAGTACTAAGACCTTTTTCAAACCTACAAACCGTAATGGTTTTATTCCAGTAGGCAGTTGCCCCCATCAAAATTGGATGAGGGCAGTCCCTAAGGGACAGTATATGAAGCTGTATAGAAATTGTAGCGATCAGGATGATTTTAAAGAAGAAGCAAGTATCTAAAGAGATCATTTTATTAAAAAAAGATACAAAAGAATTGATCTGGAGAAAGTGGAAAGAAACATTTTGACTATGGATAGAACCTTACTTTTGGAAGAAAAGAGAGAGGATGTTAAGAAAACTTTGTTTTGTCCTTTTGTGACCAATTATAATGTGCAACATAATAAATTAAAGAAAAATTTGAATAAGCACTGGCCGATACTTACAGTAGATCCGATTTTCGTCCATTGATACCTAAACGGCCAGAGGTGATATATAGAAGGGCACCCAGTATTAAAGATATGATAACAGGAAGTGCCATAGATGAACCACACTATAGAGGATTAAGCTTCTTTGGAGAGAAAGGGTTTTTTAAATGCAGAAAGTGCACAGCTTGCACTATCTGTATCCAGACTCCCAAAATGCAAACATTTTTTTCTGACACCTATGATATTAAAGAATTCAACACATGTGAGTCTAAATATGTAGTGTATTTACTAATATGCCCATGTGGCCTCAAGTATGTTGGTAGGACTAAGAGAAAATTGAAAGAACGCTTGGGGGAACATGTGAATAATATTAAAAATGGGTTTGAGGGTCATTCAGTCTCAGACCATTTCAGATTGAAACATAATAGGGATCCATCAGGTCTAATTTTTTGTGGTATTCAAAAATATTTAAATAATTGGAGGGGTTCTAATAAAATAAGGGAAATATCTAAACTTGAGACCAAGTGGATATATGAGTTAAATTGTATGACCCCATATAGAATTGGACCTGAATTGAGTTATTTCTAATGGTAAAGAATTGGAATTTTTACTCAGCTTGTACTAATAGAATTGATTCAGTAGATGGCAGTGTAGGATTATTTTTAATTGATGCAATGTAAACAGGACGCCGTCCATTTTCATGTCCGTGAGCAGGTAATTCTGCTAGAATTTTTATCTAATTCTGAATATATTAAATTTAATTTTTTACTATATTTCGAGTTATTGTAAGTTATTTTTTTTTTAAATAGTTCTCTTTACCCATTTATTAATTTGCGGAAGTATGAGTATCATTAATTTTAGATGCTTTGAAGGGATGCGCGCCTCCATCTGATGTCATTTTTATTTACAAGCGTATTTTCTCCTTATTGGCCACCTTCGGCGGAAGCGGAGGTGACGCTGCGTTAAATGCAGTGCCATGATTCAGGAAGCTCCCTTTGGCCGTGCGGCGTGGCTTTACTGGGGAACACCTCCTTGCAAAAGGTGAATATGTGTGTATATATATATATATATATATATATATATATATATATATATATATATATATATACCGATCCAGCCATTTAGTCTTTAGCCCCTGAGGAAACTATAGCAGTGAAACCGGTCGGGCGAGGCGGACGTTTGGCTGGACGGCGTCCTGTGTTATTTATATGCTGTAATCTGCTTTGGGTCCCCGTTACAAAGACCCAGATGTGATTCATCTTTTATTGCTTTATTGCTTGTTTTTTACGGAATTTTTATTAAATACGAGATTGATACACTTAGATGAGTTTATCATTATCTTTTATGCATGTACTGTGGAATCCCTGCACATGAGAGCCTGTAAACTATTGCGGATACCTGTATTGGGAGAGGAGGCCAGCTGGGAAGACACTGGCCACTGACCTTATGATGCTATGTTGCAGACCCTGTAAATAAGGTCTGTGACAATCTGGTAAGCGCATCTAGTTTTATGGTGCTTATGGTGGTGGACTTTTGATTAGCGCTGAAGGGTTATATACATATCTGATGAAGACGCTACACTGAAGTGTTGGACTTTGGCTGCTTTTCAATTTAAATATTGATATGTTTTTTTATGGTTGCGCTGATATATATCTTGTATTGTACATTACAGGATGCTGTTGGTGGGGCCACACATGACCATGCCCACTTCCCACTACATAGCCACGCCCACTTTTTGCCACGTCGCGCTACATGCGCTGCACATTTTTTCTCTCTTAGTGCCCCTGATCTCCCAAGAGCCTAGCAACGACCCTGGAGCCCATTTAAACCAGTGATCACTAGAGTTGGACAGAATGAGGGGGGACAGTTGGAGACAGTAGGCCTAGAGTGCTAGAAAGTACAAATCCGACCCTGTGAATAGTTATCTTTGTAAGTATCTTCAAAATCCATTCCACATTCAAGAAAATGTGGGATGTTCTTCAATACCCCACATGTAAATTAATTAATTACTCGGGGCAGCACGGTGGCGTAGTGGTTAGCTCTCTCGCCTTGCAGCACTGGGTCCCTGGTTCGAATCCCAGCCAGGGCACTTTCTGCAAAGAGTTTGTATGTTCTCGCTGTGTCTGCGTGGGTTTCCTCCGGGCACTCCGGTTTCCTCCCACATTCCAGAAACATACGGATAAGTTAATTGGCTCCCCCTAAAATTGGCCCTAGACTACAGTACTTACAATACATAATATAGATATATGGCAATGGTAGGGATTAGATTGTGAGCTCCTTTGAGGGACAGTTAGTGACAAGATATATATATACACTGTACAGTGCTGCGTAATATGTCGGCGCTATATAAAAAAAAAATTAAACAAGAAATATGCTTCTAGCAGAATTGCTTGACTCACAAAATGAAGGCTTAGAATTTCTCCTGTGGAAGTGAAAAGAAGTGAAAGATTGTTTCCCCGAAACACAATGAGTATTTTTTGCCCGGAATGATCTACATACATATCTCTTCTTTGGAAACATCATAATCTTTATATTTTATGTCCATGAAGCAAGGGAAAAACCTTTACTGTAAATTATGCTTTATATCAGCCACAAATGGCACATTTATCATAGCTGTTTGTTATACTTAAATACAATTTTATATTTGATGTAAAAATGAATTATCTATTTGGTTTGAGACAAATTATTTGAAATTAAAATTAATTGTTTAACATTCACATATGTCCCTTTAAAAGTCCTTGTGGCCATTTACTCTAATAGTCTAGATATTGGGAAACAGGGAAGTTTTAAATACTAACCAGGATTGATCCTTAAAATATAAAAAATGTTACATTTGCAGTGGCAAGCATACAGAGGTACAGTAGGTAGGTACAACAAATCTGCGGCAGCAGCATCACTCAACAGTGTCAGCACCCATTTCCATGGCACCGATGCCAATCTCTTCAGCCGAGCCTGCCACCCTCCCATGCTGGTGGCCCTTCAGACATTTAGATCCGCTCGGGACCTAAGGGCAGAACTGGGCACAGTAACTTTAGATGTGAAAGTAAAATGACATCACTTGTCACTTTCTGCTTTTGAAGTGATTGATTGCGTAGGTTGAAAATTATGATTTTAATAATGATGCTGATGACAGTAAACTGATGTATAGAAAATATTATTTTCTTCAGATATGGCCTTATGCTGGTACTCATTACAAACCTCAGTATCTGGATGGATGCAGTAACAGATGAGTCTGTTCACCAGACTCGAGACATGGAAGATGACCTGAAGGAGCTTTCCATCACCTCAGGGTATCATGACCACAGAGGTAAGAAATCAATATACTAGAAAAAATGGTATAAATATATCTCTTGTTTAACTGACCTGTGATTGTAATTTTTTTTTGTAGATTCTGGTGGAGCACATGGCCCCACTTGCCGCTGCAGTAACCATTTGTGCCACATCTTTCAGACTGGATATTATTATCTTTACCCATTCAACATAGAATACAGCCTGTTTGCTTCAGCTATGACATACGTAATGTGGAAGAATGTTGGCAGAGAAATAGATGACAATGTGCCGTTCCACCGCCGTATTAATCCTTGTTTCTGCTTTCATAATTTTTTCCTGGGCCTTATCATGGGAGGTGTGGTCCTTCTTGGTGGAATTGTGGCTCTTGTTACATACAAGGTGAAAGTCAACCTAAGAGACAGAGGCTACAAGGCTCACATTATGTTCTATTCATTTAATATTGTTGTTCTAAGCCTTATGTCCTTGGGCTCACTCACTGGCTCCATCATTTACAGGTTTGATAAGAGAGACATGGATGCTCACAAAAATCCAACACGTACTTTAGATGTTGCCTTACTCCTTGGGGCAGCATTGGGTCAATACTGTATCTCCTATTACTCCATAGTTGCAATGGTGGCCACATCTCCAGGACAGTTGCTGAATGCCTTGAATTTGGTTTACTCATTACTTATGATTGTACAGCTTACACTGCAAAATACCTTTATTATTGAAGGGCTTCATCGACAGCCATTCAGAGATGAGATTGTGGAGCCACCAAAGGAGCTTATCTATTCAAACGAGACTGCAACCCCTGCACTACCTGCAGTTCCTCTGGAGTCTTCATTACCTGTATGCAACAACAGAGATAATCATAATCCAATGCAAAATACAGCAGATCGCCCATGGAACTTGAAAAGAAGACTTGTTCAAGAGATATCCCTTTTCCTACTTCTGTGTAATGTTATAGTAAGTATTGAAGCCCATTAAAACTTTGAAAGTTGAAATATTTAAATTTAAACTGATAAGCACATGCCATTATGTGATAGTGATATTCTACTTTTTGAGGTTTTGTCTAAAGTTCAGGATCTATAGTAATTACTTCAAATGTGAACTACATGCAGGTTAATTGGATTAGCCTGTAAATGAACCTAATGCTGGGAATACAAGGTTCGTTTCTGCCGTGCGTTTCTGCTCTCGATCGTTTTTGCCGCTCGATTCTGCAATCGATTCTCTTATCTTTCGCTCGTTTTTCTTATCTTTTTCCATTCAATTCTATCAGAAATTGAGCGGCAAAAGAATCGAAAGGGAGATCGGACATGTCGGAAATTATTTATCGAACTATCTAATCAGCTAAAAAACAAACAGTGTATTCCCAGCATAACATATTTAAAACCTCTTGGAAAAAATGTGTGCTGTCCTATTGTTCTTTTCAGAGTTATTAGTTGCTAAAGTATTTCCCAAACACTGTATCTCTAGTCAAATGGATTGGGCTACACTTTGCTCATCATTGCTGACACAGTTATAGTAAGAACAGTTTCTATTATCTCTTATTTTCAATCAGACCTGAATTGCAGTTGCACCATTGAGATATATGTACATGTAGAATATTAGTAATAATCCCCTCCTCCTGATTAATGAATATTTGAATGTAGTTAGGTCTATGGGAGTTTAATGGGGATGATAAGTCAAATTAGAGAGTAAAAAAACACATGCTATTCGCTGATTTAAAATCTGTACCTTTATTCACAGCATATTAAAAAGGGGAAAAAAATACAACATATAAATTATAAAAAGGCCCATGTTAAACATGGGTCTTAATATGTGCAAATTTGGACAGAGGCGCCAGGCAGGTTAAAATGATCTAAAAACAACTAAAAAGGAGGAGTACAGGTGGACTTACCTCCTGAAATGATGGACAATCGAGATTGTTCAAATCGCAAATAACAATTTATTTTGGCACTCCGCAACGCGTTTCGCAGGTATAACCTGCTTCATCAGGCAAGGAGTGCAAGCTCAAAAAGGTCCAATAGTGGCAATGCGCCTCTGTGGAGGGAACTGTCCCCTTCTTTCTATCTACAGAGAGCGACTTCTTAAACCTGAGTGGGGTCAGGTTCTAATACTCCCCACCTGCATTTCAAGTGGTTGCCTATGTGGTAACCCGTGTTTGTGAGTATATCCACATCTGTTAATTATTTCGCCAACAATTGTTAGACTTACTGCACTATATTGGGCTCTCGGTTTTTCTTTTTGTTTCAAGTGCATGGGTCTTAATATAGACACATATTAAATACATCAATATTCAAATCATCAAACATTTATGTAAGACCACCAAGGGATAGATACAAAATAACTTGTAATGTTCCCTATAGGCCACTAGAAAAAAGAAAGAATGCTCATATATATTGAATTTTTTTTAGGGCCGAGCACTTGGTTTAACGCGTTTTGTGGAGATAACACTCCACTTCCTCAGGAGGTATTCAGTCCAGGGCCATATCCAAAATCTGAAAAAGACAGAAATTGCATAACAATAAGTATCCTACAGGTCCTATCGAAAGCCAATGCTTCCGGAGAATCAAGAGTGATAGGAGGTAGAAAAAGAGCAGAGAGGGAGGGGGAAATGGGAGGGAAAAGGGAAAGAGGTTGATGGGAAAAGGAGAAGGAATGAGTGAGAAAAGGGAGGGAAAAAGAAGACATGAGAAGGGAAGATAGGCGTGGAGGAAGAAAAGGATGGGCAAAAGAGGGAGGAGAGAAGAGGAAAAAGAAAAGGAGGACAAACATGGAAAGAAAAAAAATCTAGAATAGTGATTAGAGATGGCCCAAACCTCTGATTTTCGGTTCGCGAACTTCCGCAAAAGTTTGGTTCACACAAACTTTCGCGAACCGCAATAGACTTCAATGGGGAGGTGGACTTTGAAAAGTAGAAACACTTATGCTGGCCAGAAAAGTGATGGCAAAGCTGTTTCAAGGGGTCTAACACCTGGAGGGGGGCATGGCGGAGTGGGATAGATGCCAAAAGTCCCGGGGGAAAATCTGGATTTGATGCAAAGCAGCGTTTTAAGGGCAGAAATCACATTGAATGCTAAATTGCAGGCCTAAATTGCTTTAAAACATCTTGCATGTGTATACATCAATCAGGGTGTGTAATTATAGTACTGCTTCACACTGACACACCAAACTCACTGTATAACGCACTGCAAACAGCTGTTTGTGTAGTGACGGCGGTGCTGGACTGGTGCGCACCATGGCCAGAGTGCAGGCCATGGCGGTTTTCAAGCCCATATGGTCGCTGGGCTGTGGTAGCTCAATGATACTCAATGATAGAACAACAGTGACTGTCCAGCTGATCAAATTTGGTCTGTCCACAATGAAGCAATGACCTTATTATCTTGGGTGTGCCCCCCCCCCCCCTCCCGAGACACTCATATAGCCGTCGGTCATTGCTTCATTGTGATACGCAAGCCCCTTCACCGCAGCAAGGTAATGACCACGAAGGGGAATTGGCACATGTACATGCCTTTTGTTTTGTTGTTGCAGCTGCAGTGCAGCCAGAAAAATTAGGCAGGCATGTACACGCACCAGCGGCCTTAAAAATTCAGGAATCCACCTGGAGTCCTGGACCCTGTTGGTGGTGGTGGAGAAGGCAATCAAGCGGCCTGTGGGCAGAGGTGCTCTGTGGGGAGTGACTTAGTCTTGGGGCGGGCGGTTGTAAGAAACGCTACCCACTATACGTTGGTTGCTATTGACAACAACACAACACACCTTTATTACGGCACCAGCAACCCATTAGTAAGAGCTGCAAACACGACTCTCATCACAGCAACAGCATTGGAGATAGAAATCTTCAGACCAACTTCAGAGTTTAGGAGTTTATTCAGTCCACAGATACAGTTTGTTACATCTTAGCAAAGCAGATTCTTCTGTAGTAAGTTTGTTGCGTTACAGCTCTTGGCTCCAGACCTGGCAGCCAGGTTCCTCTTATGTCTATATTACTTTATATCTAGATTACATAGGCCGGAGGCCTATCTATTATGTACATCATACAGTTAGGTAAATTGACAAGACATAAATAAAAGTAGAAGGTTCAAGCCAGCGGTTTACATGAAGCAAAGAGAGCCGTCTGTAAGCCCGTCAGTGACTTTAATACTGACCAGAAAAGAGTTAAATGTGACATCATCTGAGCCATCCCTCCAAACCTACAATTGGCTCAGACCCCTTGTGATGTCATAACACACACCTACTTAATTAATATTCTGCGTGCATTTTCCCCTACATACAAAGATTGCCATGTTTGGTAAATATGGCCTATGTTTACCTTTAGGTCTCCTAACCGTCTGGGGCAGTTTAGGCCTGTGGTCTCCCTTCATGTTCACCCACATTCTGTTGTCCCAATGTGCCTAATTGTTGAATGACCTCTGTCATACCTTCTATGTCTACACTGTTTGCTACCCCCATTCCAGCGCCCATGCCTCCCAAGAGTGTATCTGCTAAATCCCGGGACCTTCTTCTGGCTACACTATTCCCTGTGGAATGTGCCCATGACATAAAAGCATGTACCAGGGTGGCAGCGACAGTGCTGCAGTTAGGGTAGATATTAGATATTACCCACTCTTCTAAGTTAATCTGCCAAGTGATTAATTGAAACTGGGCCTCCATGATAACTGGAGTCGCCCTCAGTTGATTTAACTGAAAAGGGCCACTTTTTACAACCTGATGTGTATCACATGATGGTAGGTGGGGTTCCTGGGTAGTCATTGGCAGGGTGACTACCTGAGCTTTAGGAGTCGTGGGAACCCCTTCTCATTATGCAAGATCTATTTGGACCTTTAAACTCTAGGGACTGTGGGATGCAAAAACCGTATGTCCATGGTCCTTCATCCTCCCGGACTAAGGGCGCTATTTTTAAACTCCCCCGTTTTAGTCCCATCACTCTTCCGTCATAGAGAGTCCCCGGGGTGCTACCTGATGTATCCCAGGATTCTACCTCTCTACTCCAAAAAGTCCCCTGATCCATGAAACTCACGTCCCATGCTATCCCTTGTGGCCCTCCTCAGAAGAATACGGTAGGTACTCTTTCTTCTGGGAAATTGATTAGCATCTCAATGACAAAAGATGTCCCCAACTGTCCTGATTGGACCTTTGCCCCCCTTATGTCCTGAGGCAAAATGCGTACCTTAGGTCGGGAAGAATGTACTCTCTGCAATCTTTCAATTAAGAGTACCTCCTCACTTACCCATCTAGCATGAGGATAAGTGCTTGAATATGAACTGTGTGGTATTGTCTTGTGTTGTGACCTATGTAGTGAGGATGTTACCTGTGTGGACACTCCCTTGCTCGGGATTGCTCTCCCCACCCTCTTGGTCATCTGAAACTGTGGCTGGATCTCGATTTTTACTTCTTGTTTCGAGAACCAAAACCCCTCGGCTTTCCAGCCTTTACGTGTGTATAGTTGTCTCAGAGACACTCTCTGTTGGTAGCTCCAGAGTGTGATGTTGTCCCCTGCGTCTCTCCTGTAGGAGAAGTGACGCTTACTGCTTGTTCCTCTCCAATCTAGAACCATCTCACTCTGGATAACCAAGACAAGGTAATCTTGAACAACACACTCCACCTTTTGCATGTACCTTTTAACAAAACTTTGGATCGGTGCATTGGTTCCGGGAGTGTGACATTCCAGAGCATAGTTGCGCTGCTGTTCACATCACTTATCCAGCACACCTGACCCGTCATACCTTTCACCAACATTGTGCCATGAAATTTGTTTGCATCTGGCACTAGTGATCTATTCCTCCTTCCCTGCTTGGTCCCCACGTGCCAATCAGAGGGAAGTGGAAGAGGATCAGCCTCTTTTTCACCAAACATTAACATGCTTGGGCCTGGTGTTCTCATTAACCCCTTGTTGTTCATGAGAATGTCCTCTCTTCGATCTCCTAGGACGGAATGGCAGCCTAGGATCACCATCAGCACGGTACTCTTCATTATAAAAGCACCTCCTTGGGAAAGAAACACATTAGCAATTTGCATCATGCTTTGCTCAGTCAGTTTGTTTAGTCTCTTTACGTTCTCAGAAATCTCGCTGTTCTCCAAACTTGGATTGGCATCTGGAACCTTTCACTTATTCAACTGACATCTCTGTCTCGGCTGCCAGCACCTCAGCTTTCTTGCTTCCATATTGCCAACCTCCTGAAATCAAAATACCAAAAAATCAATTCTTATTAATGATTTGAGTTTCACCCTGCGGCTTGTACTCTAATCAATATGTACCGTAACTGATCTTGTTGCTTTATAGTTCTCATGAACGCTGTTTACTCTTTTTGGTAGACTGGAGCTAAACTTCTCTCCCCTACCAAAGTACTATCCTGTTTAAAATATGCTACCGCGGACTTCACCTTTGGAAGCTCTCACCTCATTGCAAACTCTTCCCCCCCACATCCCCCCTTCTGTACATACTCGGCCGTATTACGCACACACCTGCTGCTGCTTTGCAGGTGAGCTTGCAATGCTCATACTCATTTTCGCATTTACTTACCTAGATCTCCATGGAGCACTACCAGCTCTGCTAGAAGTCCTGTTTGTTGTACCATCTGACCAATGTTTGCCTATGCTACTACCTCCAGACTACAAGAAATGGCTGCCTCCCCGTAGGAAGGTGTGCTTTGCACTTTAACTACCCAGGGCGCAGGGCTAAGCATTCCAGCTTCATATGCCTGTATGCGAATCCCTGAATGCCCTCTTGGTAGGTAGTCATATGGCAAACACTGTACTGATACACTGTCACTCTGTAAATGGCAATTCCTTCTTCTTTATAATTGCCCCATGAACTGCTGTCAGTTCTGTTCTTTGTGCTGCACTTAGTAGGAGCTGGAAAAAATATATTTGACCAATCAGTGGACGAGAAAAACGCACAAACTGCCCCAGTCCAGCATTGACCTCTTTGTCAAGCTCTGGCCCTGTCCACGACAAAAACCGGAAAAAAACATTACCGCTCTGCAGCCGCGGCGACGGATACCTGGATTGGTCAACTCCCTTTTTTTTCCCAACTCCGGTACCCCTTTTACTCTATTGGGAACTCATGCTGCACCCCTCGTTAAGGTGCCTCACTTAAAGGAATAATCCCATAAGTAATCGAAATCCAAATTCAAATCCAAAAAAGCTTTATTGGCAGGACCAAATACATTTAGCATTGCCAAAGCAAAACAAAACAAAACATTAACATGGGGGGGGGGGATTGTGGGAATAAGGGAAGGATAGGGGTATATAGTCCATAGGTGTGTGGAAGATGTAAGGGACAGCATGGGGGACTGGGATATACAGTCCATAGGGGGGTATTGGGGGGAATACAGTCCATGTGGTATCATGTTCCTCTCAGTTGGTGGCAGGCTGTGACATATCGGGCAGCTATTTGCACGATTGTTTCCTCTTCCCCCAATAGGATGTAGAGTTTCCTCTCCTCATCTGTGGAGGTAAAATCCTGGATGTGGGCGGAGAGTCTCTGGAAGTGGGCGGTCCTCACAGGTGCGTATTTGCTGCAGTGTAGCAGGAAGTGGGCCTCATCCTCCAAGACCTCCAGGTCGCATTGTCTGCACAGTCTCTCCTCCCGGGGCTTCCAGTCTGTGCCGCCCTGTCTCTATCTCCAGGCTGTGGGCACTCAGACAGTACAAACTCAAGACCTGTCTGTCTTTGTGGTGATGTAGCTAGAGTTGGGCCGAACGGTTCGCCTGCGAACGATTCCATGCGAACTTCGGTGGTTCGCGTTCGCGTCCCACAGGCGAACTTTTGCGGAAGTTCGGTTCGCCCCATAATGCACCATGAGGGTCAACTTTGACCCTCTACATCACAGTCAGCAGGCCCAGTGTAGCCAATTAGGCTACACTAGCCCCTGGAGCCACTCCCCCCCTTATAAAAGGCATGCAGCGGCGGCCATTACGCTCACTCGTGTGCCTGCGTTAGTGAGAGTAGGGCGAGCTGCTGCAGACTGTCTCTCATAGGGAAAGATTAGTTAGGCTTAGCTTGTTCCTGGCTGCATACCTGTTCTGTTCAGTGAACCTGCCACTGCATACCTGTTCTGTGAACCCACCACTGCATACCTGTTCTGTGAACCCACCACTGCATACCTGTTCTTTGAACCCACCACTGCATACCTGTTCTGTGAACCTGCCACTGCATACCTGTTCAGTGAACCTGCCACTGCATACCTGTTCTGTGAACCCACCACTGCATACCTGTTCTGTGAACCCGCCACTGTATACCTGTTCTGTTCAGTGAACCCGCCACTGTATACCTGTTCTGTTCAGTGAACCTGCCACTGCATACCTGTTGTGTTCAGTGAACCCGCCACTGTATACCTGTTCAGTGAACCTGCCACTGCATACCTGTTCTGTGAACCCACCACTGTATTCCTGTTCAGTGAACCCACCACTGCCGTCACTACACAAACAGCTGTTTGCGGTGCGTTACACAGTGAGTTTGGTGTGTCAGTGTGAAGCAGTACCTTAATTACACTACCTGATTGATGTATACACATGCAAGATGTTTTAAAGCACTTTAGGCCTGTCATTTAGCATTCAATGTGATTTCTGCCCTTAAAATGCTGCTTTGCGTCAAATCCAGATTTTTCCCGGGGACTTTTGGCGTGTATCCCACTCCGCCATGCCCCCCTCCAGGTGTTAGACCCCTTGAAACATCTTTTCCATCACTTTTGTGGCCAGCATAATTTTTTTTTTTCAAAGTTCGCATCCCCATTGAAGTCTATTGCGGTTCGCGAACTTTAACGCGGACCGAACCTTCCGCGGAAGTTCGCGAACCCGGTTCGCGAACCTAAAATCGGAGGTTCGGCCCAACTCTAGATGTAGCCTCTCCAGATATGGAGCCACAATCCTTTCCAGATTCCCCCCTGATCTGTCCTTGCAGATCACTCCCTGGGAAATATCTGACTTCTATGTGTCTCCATGCACCTTGTTGGAAAACACTCCTATCAGTGACCATGCTACTGCTTGGTTCACGTATTCTGGCATTCCATCGCCCGGTGCCAAGACTTTGGGAAAATAATCTGGAATCTGAGATACTCAGTAGAGTGTCTCTGTCTCTACTATCCCATCTATGTATCTCTCCCGATCAGCTGCCGTGCACGGTGCCGTGTGCACAGCTCTGATACCTGGATCTCTGGCATCTCCTGTCCCCCCCCCCCTTATTCATGACGGGGGCATGCCATGACGTGGGCTCTCCCAGCACCCCCCCCTCCCACTGTGGGGGTGGCATTTCCCTGCACTGCCTCCATTTTGAGTCCTGGAATGCCAGCCAAGATGGCTGCTATGCAATCTCCCATAGTAACCTCTCAATCCTATATACTTTAGGAAGAAAAAACCATCAGAAAACGACATTTGTAAATGCACACTAGACATTTTAGCATCTTTATACATTCCAGAAAACTAGCATCCCGCAACATACACCCTCGGATGCTTGCGAGAAAAAAACACACACAAGAAAAAAAAATACCACAGCAGTTTTCCCACACAAGTTCACAGCTGTAATTCTAACTGCTTCATACATTAGAATGACCTAGTGGTGTGCGGCTGCATTCCTGCTCCGGGCAAATCTCTCCATGAATACAGCAAACTAAAAAAACAGCCATCAGCGTACCTCAGACATAACTCAGACCTGCACAGACCGAAACTACTAGAGCGCGCTGTCTACTTTTAACACAAAACCTTCACTGCGCAACTATAAAAAAAAAAAGTCACTCCCCCCTCATTCTGTAGAATACGTGGAGGTGGAGAGGGGAAATCCTACAGCTGTTCACAAAACTTTCTAACGGAACAGAATCACACAAATATGCAGCAAGCTAATCACCCCCCCCCCCCCCCTGTGTACAGACAAACATGTATATGTTATGGCCAAAACCAGAAATTGGCCAATTCTAGAATGGGCCGGCCGTTTCTACAACTGGCTGATTTGACGTCAGCCAAAGTCCAAAATGCTGGGAATTTCTGACATTGGCCGGCCAGTTCTAGAAACGGCCATAGCCAGTCGGCCAAAGTCCAAAACGCACAAATCCCAGAACATGCCGGGTCCTGTCCAGCACCATGAATGTCACTCGGAACTTCCTCTCTGCTCTGAAAGATACAGCATAATAATCTTTTTTAAAGAGAAAGCATTACAGCTGATACAAATCCTGCAATAAATTTGCAGTGTGTCTACATCCTGCTTTCTTTGGAGCAGACATATTGTTAACATACTGTGCTTTTAAATTAGCTGCTCTGCAGTGGCAGTCAGGTGACACAGGGGAGAGATCAAATTACAGTGGTGATTAGTCACAGATGAGCGGGGATGCATGGCTGGGGAGTGTTTTGAATGGTTGGGGGGCTTTTCTGGGTGCTTTGCTTTGCTGGGCACTTTTCCATGGCTGTGGGTGCTTTGCTGGGGGGCTGTGCATGGCTGCGGGTGCTTTGCTGGGGGGCTGTGCATGGCTGCGGGTGCTTTGCTGGGGGGCTGTGCATGGCTGCGGGTGCTTTGCTGGGGGGCTGTGCATGGCGGAGGGTGCTTTGCTGGGGGACTGTGCATGGCTGCGGGTGCTTTGCTGGGGGATTTATGATTAGTGACAGAGGAGGGGGAATTAGACAGGCTAAACTCTCTAAATACATACAGGGTGCTTTTCTCTGTTTTCCTTTTACCCTGTGCAAGAGTTCAGGTCCACCACAATGTGGTGTGGAGAGCTGTGAGGGCGGAGGCGGAATCAGCTGCAGCCGGCAGCATACAGGACAGCCCCGGGTCCCTGCAGGAGAGGAGAGGTGTGAGGAGGACTACGGGGAAAGCGGCAGCAGGCACACCATGGGGAGAAGTTGGAGAAGGAAGGTGGCGGTGAAATGAGCTGCAGCCGGCAGCATATAGGCAGCTCTGGGTCCTCACAGATGAAGGTCCTCGAACGGAGAACAGGGGCCAGCAGGACATGGAGCAGGGGACAGCGGGACATGGAGCAGGGGACAGCGTGACTGAACGCAGAGCGGGGGACAGCGGCACAGCACTAAATAGGTGAGTGTAACGATTGGTGTCAGCAAAACAGATTTTTTGATTATTGATGATCTGCAGTATCACCAATAATACAGATGCTATACCTGATTATGTGGTGATCTGCATAATCACCAATAATGCTAGTATAGCCAGACACAGGACAACCAATGTGAGATAGTGTTTGGTGCAACAGTAATGAGTAAGAGGAGATCTCCCGAGGAGCGGGTGACTCAGACAGTACTGCAGCCAATGATCACCTGAGGAGCAGATGATTAAGACTATACTGCAGCCAGTGGACACCTGAGGAGCAGGAACCACTGACTGTGTTGCAAAGGATGATCACCTGAGGAGCAGGCGATTAAGACTATACTGCAGCTAGCGGACACCTGAGGAGCAGATGTTACAGACAGTGCTGCAGCTGAGCTTCACCTGAGGAGCAGGTGATTAAGACTATACTGCAGCTAGCGGACACCTGAGGAGCAGGTGTTACAGACAGTGCTGCAGCTGAGCTTCACCTGAGGAGTAGGTGAAAGCTACTAGAGATCCCTCACCAGTGGCTAGGCCCACCAGTGAGGACCGGAAGGTCAGACAAGCAGAGTAGGCAACGTACGGACAGATAAAGTTCAAAGACAGAAGGCAGATTCAGTGTCACGTTCAGGCAGAGTCGGCAACAGGAATCAGATGGGCAGAGGTACAGAATCAACAAGCAGGAGAATAGTCAAAGGAAGCAGAAGGTCATAACAGATAATACAATGCAATTAGTACTTTAAGCTATCAACAGAATCTGGCTAAGGGTGGATCCCCAGCTCCAGCTTGTTCTAGCACACTTTGGGATCTGACTGGGGTCTGAGCACTAACACGTTAGCATTCGCAACAGCAGACACGGGGCAATCGACAGACTAGTACTATATATACAGAGATGCCCCGCAGTGCCGCCCCCATCACTCAGCCAATCCAAAGTACCGTTGGAGTCAGGTGACTTGGCAGATCAGCTGACTCCCCTTCTATTCGCATACAGGTCCTGTCGCCTGGCACGCGTGCGCGCGCGTAGCCCTCAATCTATGTGCAATAGAAGGACCAGGCAGAGCAGCAGCATGTAACTGCGCGGCAGAGGCCGCCGGCTGATACACGGAGATAGCCGCCATGCCGCTTGCCTCTGTGGCTGTATTTCCGCTATCTATTACAGTACCCCCCCCCCCCCCCCCCCCCTGAAGAGTGGACCCCGGACACTTCCTACCCGGCTTCTCAGGGTGTAACTCCTGAAACTCTTTCTTTAAATCCTCAGCATGCATGCGACAATCCGGCACCCAAGTTCTCTCCTTCAGACCATACCCCTTCCAGTTGACCAGATATTGTACAGAATTCTGCACCAATCGAGAATCCAATATCTTCTCGATCTCATACTCAGGTTGGTCGTCAACCATCACAGGGGGTGGGAGAGGAATCCACGTGCACCGCAGGCTTTAACAGAGAAACATGGAATGATCTCACACCTCTCATGCTGGCTGGGAGATCAATCGCATATGTGACATCATTAATCTTTCTGGACACAGGGTATGGGCCTACAAATCTGGGTCCTAACTTAGGTGACGGTTGTTTCAACGTCAAATGCTGAGTAGATACCCACACCATGTCCCCTGGGGAAAACTTCCACTCTACAGACCGTCTCTTATCCGCCTGTTTCTTCTGAGTCTGGAAAGCCTTTCCCAAATTCCTCTTAACTAACACCCAAATCTCCTTTAATGCCCTTTGCCAATCCTCCAGGGCCGGGCAGGGAATAGATGCCACAGGCAATGGAGAAAACTTGGGAGATTTTCCCGATACCACCTGAAAAGGGTAAAATCCTGAAGAGGCACTCTTCAGGTTATTATGCGCAAATTCCGCGAATGGCAGGAACTTTACCCAATCTGACTGTGCATCTGCCACATAACACCTGAGGAATTGTTCAAGGGACTGGTTAACTCTTTCGGTCTGACCATTGGTCTGTGGGTGGTAGCCTGAGGAAAACGAAAGGTCCATACCTAACTGATGGCAAAAGGCTCTCCAGAATTTCGACACAAACTGGACTCCCCTATCTGACACCACATTCTCCGGAATGCCATGCAACTGGAAAAAGTGCTGAATGAAGAGATCAGCTAACTCCTGGGCCGAGGGGAGTCCTTTCAGAGGGACGAAATGAGCCATCTTACTGAACCTATCAACTACCACCCAAATGACCGTCTTGCCCTCAGACCTGGGGAGTTCTCCTACAAAGTCCATAGACAAATGAGTCCAGGGTTCATTTGGCACTGGTAAGGGTTGTAATGTACCCACTGGTGCCTGTCGAGAGGGCTTACTTCTAGCGCAAACTGAACATTCTCTCACAAACTCTTTACAATCAAGTGCCAGCAAAGGCCACCATACACATCTGGCCAATAGATCCTGAGTTCGGGCAGCTCCGGGATGCCCAGCATTCTTATGGGAATGGAATAATTGTAAGAGTTGTAGGCGAAAAGGAAGTGGTACGAACATAACCCCCTCAGGCTTTCCTTCTGGAATGTCCTGTTGGTAAGGCCCCAGAGTAGCCGTCCAGTCCTCCCAGGTTTCAGTAGCTGCCAGCACCACTTTTTCTCAGGGGTTGAAAGCAGAACTGTCTCTGGCTCTAAACACCTAGCGTGTCTGCTACCTGGTGTATATGTTATGATAAATCTGAACCTTGAAAAGAATAGGGACCAGCGGGCCTGTCGGGGACTAAGTCTTTTGGCCCCTTCTATGTACTCCAAGTTTTTATAATCTGTATAGACTGTGATGGTATGTTCTGCCCCTTCCAGCCAATGGCGCCATTCTTAAAAGGCTAACTTAATGGCCAAGAGCTCTCGATTGCCAATATCGAAGTTCCTCTCGGCAGGAGAGAACCTACGAGAAAAGAAGGCGCATGGGTGTAATTTGCCTTGCAGACCGGAGCGCTGAGACAGTAAAGCCCCAACCCCAATTTCTCATGCATCGACCTCAACAATGAAGGGGAAGATGACATCCACATGTCTCAGAATGGGAGCAGAACAGAACCATTTTTTTAATGTGGCAAAGGCGGACTGTGCCTCTGCCGACCAGTGGTAAGTGTCAGCCCCCTTTCTGGTAAGATTGGTGAGGGGTGACACTACAGAGGAGAACCCCTTGATGAATTTTCTGTAGTAATTGGCAAGCCAATAAATCTTTGGAGTGCCTTCAATCCTACAGGTTGGAGCCACTCCAAAACAGCAGAGACTTTTTCTGGATCCATGGAGAGACCAGAAGTGGAGATAATATATCCCAAAAAAGGAACTTTAGTGACCTCGAAGAGGCACTTCTCTAGCTTTGCGTACAGCGAATTCTGTCTTAATTTTCTTAAAACAAACTTGACGTGTTTACGATGTTCTGTTAAATTAGGAGAGAAAATCAGTATGTCGTCTACATACACTAGCACAAATTTTCCCAGCACCTCCCTGAAAACTTTATTGATTAACTCCTGGAAGACGGCAGGGGCATTACACAACCCGAAGGGCATAACCAGATACTCGTAATGCCCGTCGGGCGTGTTGAACGCCGTCTTCCATTCGTCACCGTCCCTAATGCGTACCAGGTTGTATGCCCCTCGCAGGTCTAATTTGGAGAAGATACTGGCATTGGTCACCTGAGCAAACAAATCGTCAATCAGAGGCAACGGATAATGATTTTTTACAGTGATCTTATTTAAACCTCGATAGTCAATACAAGGTCTAAGCCCACCATCCTTTTTCTGTACAAAAAAAGAACCCAGCCCCAGCTGGTGACCTGGGAAGGACGGATGAATCCCTTGGCCAAGTTTACTTTAATGTATTCCTGCATCGCTAGTTTCTCAGGCCCTGACAGATTATAAAGATGACCTCTAGGGGGCATACAACCAGATCTTAATTCTATGGGACAATCGAAACTCCGGTGGGGCGGGAGTTTATCTGCAGACTTTGGACAGAACACGTCAGCGAATTCTGCGTACTGTACTGACACCCCTTTGACCTGTATCTTGGTGGCACAAAAAGCAACCCTCTCCAAACAATGATGATGACAATGGGTTGACCAGCTCTGTAGCTGACCTAAAGCCCAGTCAATCTGAGGAGAGTGGAGTTGCAACCAGGGCATACCAAGAATAATAGTAAAGGTTGCCATTTGCAGGACAAAGAACTGTAATTTCTCTTTATGTAACACCCCTATATTACACAATAATAAGGGGGTCTGGGAAAGAGGCTGTCTACACTGTAACGGAGAGTCATCTACCGCTGTGACCAAAATCTGCCGGTCTAAAGGGAGTAAGAGAATCCCCAATTTTTTTACAAAGTCATAGTCTATAAAATTGGCTGCAGAGCCGGAGTCCACAAAGGCTTCTGTGGGTGTGGTCTGACCTTCCCAGGTGATGGAACAAGGAAGGAGCAAACGATTATTATTTAGAGGTAAAGACTGCTCGCCTAGGGTATTACCTCTGACTACACCTAGGCGGCAGCGTTTCCCGACTTCTTAGGGCAATTCTGGACAATGTGACCCTCCTCAGCACAGTATAGACAGTCTTTCTGACCTTCTGTGATTCTTTTCCACTTGCG
The DNA here is from genome assembly GCF_040937935.1 of Hyperolius riggenbachi. NCBI lineage: Eukaryota > Metazoa > Chordata > Amphibia > Anura > Hyperoliidae > Hyperolius > Hyperolius riggenbachi. The sequence continues at coordinate 117,109,043 of NC_090657.1, read as the reverse complement.
TCAACCTAGACTGTCCGATTTGCATCGGCTCGTGCGGAAGTGACGAGGGTGGAGAGGAGGCGTAGGAGGCAGATCTTACAGCATTTCTGCCACGGGTTTGTTTCTGATAGCGTAGGCGGCGATCTACCCGTACTGCCAAAGAAATTGCATCGTCTATGGATTTGGGCTCAGGATGTCCTAACATCAAATTAGCAACTGCATCGGACAATCCTGACAGAAAACAGTCTAGCAATGCATATGTTCCCCATCTAGCTGACACAGCCCACTTCCTAAACTCCGCAGCATAAACCTCCACCGGATTACGACCCTGCCTGAGGGTCTTTAGTTTCCTTTCAGCAGTGGTTGCAATATCCGGATCATCATATATAATGGCCATGGCCTTAAAAAATTCCTGAACTGAGGATAACGCCTCATGCTCTGAATGAAGACTATATGCCCATGTTTGTGAATGTCAGGACAAGAGGGTCTTTATAAATGTTACCCTCTGGTGCTCTGTTCCTGACAAGTTAGGCCTCAACTCAAAATAAGATAGCACACGATTCCTAAAGTTCTGAAAGTCAGATCTATGCCCCGAAAACTTCTCGGGTACCGACATGCGAAGGTCCGTGACTGGAGGGGATCGCACTGTATCAACAGCCATTTGAAGTACCCGTACTGTCCCAGACAGTTGTGTGATCTGAGTCTGTTGGGTATTAATAACCCCGGCTAGATTATTCACCGAGGCTGTCAGGACTTCAACTTGGCTGTGTTGTGCGTCCATAATGTTTGGTCTGCTGTTCTGTAACGATTGGTGTCAGCAAAACAGATTTTCTGATTATTGGTGATCTGCAGTATCACCAATAATACAGATGCTATACCTGATTATGTGGTGAACCACTGACTGTGCTGCAAAGGATGATCACCTGAGGAGCAGGCGATTAAGACTATACTACAGCTAGCGGACACCTGAGGAGCAGGTGTTACAGACAGTGCTGCAGCTGAGCTTCACCTGAGGAGAAGGTGAAAGCTACTAGAGATCCCTCACCAGTGGCTAGGCCCACCGGTGAGGACAGGAAGGTCAGACAAGCAGAGTAGGCAATGTATGGACAGATAAAGTACAAAGACAGAAGGCAGATTCAGTGTCAAGTTCAGGCAGAGTCGGCAACAGGAATCAGATGGGCAGAGGTACAGAATCAACAAGCAGGAGAATAGTCAAAGGCAGAAGGGGAAATTGTTTAATGATATTTCTTTTATGTTGTCCGATTCTGCTGCGTACTAATTGGGTAGTTCTCCCCACATACTGGAGCCGGCACGGACAGGAGATGAGATAGATGACATATTTGGACAACATAAAAGAAATATCATTAAACAATTTCCCCTTCACAGTGTGTCACGTCACTTCAGCACCCATCACAACAGCAATCCACTGCTATTCAATATTACACTGATTGACTCAGTGGATACAAGAAAACCAAATGCATTTGATCTCCTCAAAAAACACGAAATGTTCTGGATACAGACACTAAGAACCCTATCCCTGGGTCGCTCTCTTTTATCCCAAAAAAAAATACACTATATATTACCAGGCCTGGACAATTTTTGCCAATGGCCTCCTCATATTTTGGATATATTACAATTGTTTTTATGTTTTTTTATGTGTTCTTCGATTTTATGCTTATATCTTCATGTCATATTCACATTATTTTTTATTATACATTTTTATAATTTTTTAATAATCTTTATTATATTTTTTTATATTTATTTTATTATTATTATTATTTTATTAATTTTTTATGAATTCCAGAAGTATACACTATTTTATTTTATTTACCAATTGTAAAAAGTCAGGCATTGTTCATGCTTTTATCTTCATTATCTTTCAGCATGTATAATGACATTTGAAGTCTTTTTCACTGTACTTGTTCTTTTGAACCACTAGATGGCAGCAAACACACCACTGTGCTCCATGGTTCCTTTCTAAACACTGCCCTGTGCATGCAGAGAAAGCATGCATGTTATGTAAGACCACATGCACACCAATCTACTCCTTACAGCTGGCAGCAGCTGATTGGAGGACTCTCTGTCCCCATGGCCACTGACTCCACCCACTGACAACACCGCCCTGTGCATGCAGAGAAAGCATGCATGTTATGTAAGACCGCATGCACACCAATCTACTCCTTAAAGCTGGCAGCAGCTGATTGGAGGATTCTCTGTCACCATGGCCACTGACTCCACCCACTGACAACACCGCCCTGTGCATGCAGAGAAAGCATGCATGTTATGTAAGACCACATGCACACCAATCTACTCCTTACAGCTGGCAGCAGCTGATTGGAGGACTCTCGGTCACCATGGCCACTGACTCCACCCACCCACACTGGAGCAGCTTCTGGATAGGCCAGAGCTGCCAGCATTAACACATTTAAAGCAGCAAGCGACCTCACAACAGTACAGAGGTGCTCTGCTTGCTATAACTGAATTGCTGGTAAGTCTTTATCTTTATTTTTAACCACTACACATGCCTTTTTTTCCTCTCTTGCCAGCTACAACTTATTCCATTCCCTACCTTCTACTGAAATATAACTAAAGCGGTCAATTTGATACCAACTTAATCTGATTTACTAACTACCTTTTACCACTGTTATCTAGTCCATTCCCCTATACACATTATGTAGTTTACACCGACCCATTCCTGTAATCACCCCCCTACTATAACATATCACTAAACACTACACACGTTCTTTACCACGCGCCTCTGAAGAAGCTTTTCTAAGTGAGACAGCTGTCAGGCCTCCCCCTCACCCCCACTGTACACCCCGCTGTGTCTGCAACCTAGGATTAAAGGTACACTTTTCATTGCTTCAGTGCCTCGTTTTCTCTCTTCATCCCATACATTATTGTTTGTTCTCGGGAGCACGCTGCAAGATGAAGTACATCATCCAGGTTAACCCTTGACCTCCCTACCCGCAACTAGTGCCAGTCTGTCTTTTTCCTTATTGCTGCATCACTAAACTCTATGTTTGAAATACTATTCTTATTACACTAAATAATAATCCATTTGTATCTTTTTATGGCAACATTTATAGCTATGCCTCTGTCTTTTGTTTACAGTTGTTTATCCCCTGCTTATTGCCTGAAGAAGTGGGCTGTGCCCGCGAAACGCGTTGCATCTTTGGGGTATTTTCAATAAATGTGTATATCTATATATTTACAGTCCTTGGTGTCTGCTTTAACCAGTGGCGGCTCCAGAAATTTTTTTTAGGGGGTGCTATGCAGGTGCTGGACCAATTTCCGGGGGAGCTGACGACCTGCGGCGCGCGAAGCGCGCCGCGGCAAAAAATGGGTGTGGCTACAACCTGCGGCGCGCGAAGCACGGCGCGGCGAAAAAATGGGCGTGGTCATGACCGGATGAGGGCGGGGCTAACTGTAATTTAAAGTGAACCCAGGGTGAGAGTGATATGGTGGCTGCCATATTTATTTCCTTTTAAACAATACTAGTTGCCTGGCAGCCCTGCTGATCTATTTGGCTGTAGTAGTGAACTGAATTACACCAGAAACAAGCCATGCAGCTAATCTTGTCAGTTCTGACAATATTGTCAGAAACCCCTGACCTGCTGCATGCTTGTTCAGGGTCTATGGTTGAAAGAATAAGAGGCAGAGGACCAGCACGGCAGCCAGGCAACTGGTATTGCTTAAAGGGAGATAAATATGGCAGCCTCAATATTATTCTCACCTCGGGTTCCCTTTAAAAGTGCAACGCAAAGACAGAGGGCCCAAGTTTTGGTGACCCTTTTCCCAGAAAATTCACATAATTGTGCAGGTTTTCTCAAGAAAATACACGTAATGTGAGCATATTTTAACAAAAAACGTCCAATGACCCCAATATGCACAATCGTTATCAGATATGGCTCCAATATGCACAATCGGTAGCAGATATGGCCCCAATATGCACAATCGGTAGCAGATATGGCCCCAATATGCACAATCGGTAGCAGATATGGCCCCAATATGCACAATCGGTAGCAGATATGGCCCCAATATGCACAATCGGTAGCAGATATGGCCCCAATATGCACAATCGGTAGCAGATATGGCCCCAATATGCACAATCGGTAGCAGATATGGCCCCAATATGCACAATCGGTAGCAGATATGGCCCCAATATGCACAATCGGTAGCAGATATGGCCCCAATATGCACAATCGGTAGCAGATATGGCCCCAATATGCACAATCGGTAGCAGATATGGCCCGTTATCAGATATGGCCCCAATATGCACAATCGTTATCAGATATGGCCCCAATATGCACAATCGTTATCAGATATGGCCCCAATATGCACAATCGGTAGCAGATATGACCCCAATATGCACAATCGGTAGCAGATATGACCCCAATATGCACAATCGGTAGCAGATATGACCCCAATATGCACAATCGGTAGCAGATATGACCCCAATATGCACAATCGGTAGCAGATATGACCCCAATATGCACAATCGGTAGCAGATATGACCCCAATATGCACAATCGGTAGTAGATATGACCCCAATATGCACAATCGGTAGCAGATATGACCCCAATATGCACAATCGGTAGCAGATATGACCCCAATATGCACAATCGGTAGCAGATATGACCCCAATATGCACAATCGGTAGCAGATATGACCCCAATATGCACAATCGGTAGCAGATATGACCCCAATATGCACAATCGGTAGCAGATATGACCCCAATATGCACAATCGGTAGCAGATATGACCCCAATATGCACAATCGGTAGCAGATATGACTCCAATATGCACAATCCGTAGCAGATATGACCCCAATATGCACAATCGGTAGCAGAAATGACCCCAATATGCACAATCGGTAGCAGAAATGACCCCAATATGCACAATCGGTAGCAGAAATGACCCCAATATGCACAATCGGTAGCAGAAATGGCCCCAATATGCACAATCCGTAGCAGATATGACCCCAATATGCACAATCCGTAGCAGATATGACCCCAATATGCACAATCCGTAGCAGATATGACCCCAATATGCACAATCCGTAGCAGATATGACCCCAATATGCACAATCCGCATCACCTGAAAAAGAAAAGAAAAACCCATTTACTCACCTACAGCCAGAAGACCTTCTTTCCCGACCTCCTGTCCCGAGTCCCGACCTCCTTGTGGCGCGCAGCGCCCGCGCGCCCACGATCCTCTTCCTTCCCGACGAGACTTCCTGCCTGCATGCAGAGAGCAGGGCTACGGGAAAATGGCCGCCCGAAGTCTGCAGAACAGGGCTCCGGGCGGCCATCTTACCGTAGCCCTGCCTGCTGCTCCATGCTGCCGCTGTGAACTGACTTGGCGTCTTTTAGACGCCTGAAGTCAGTTCACTCCAGGGGGTGCTTTGGGGGTGCTTGGACAATTCTAGGGGGTGCTCGAGCACCCCCAAGCACCCCCCTGGCGCCGCCCCTGGCTTTAACGGAGGCGAGTCCACCACTTCCTCCCAGCAATTTAAAAAAAAAAAAATGTATGTACTTTTATCCTTCTGGCGCCTCTGTTCACCTACCAATATATAACCTCATACTCACTACTTAAGCCATAACATGAAACACAGGAACATTAAATCATAAGAAATCCTCACCTGCACATTAAAGCACAGAAACTCTGAACACAGCACTATGTACGCTCTACACCGGAGCTGTAACCCCCCCCTCCCAACACTCACGGGAGGGGGAAGAAGTATGCAGCCTCCAACCTAACATAGCAGCTGCACATAACACAGAATGCATTATCATCTCCTAGCACAACTCCAAATACAATAAAGATTATGCAATATAACAACCTAAACCATACTTGCCTGGTCAGCGGACATTCAACACTTCGACTGCCAGTTCCGATCAGCTGTGGCAACTTTTCCAAGACCCTCTGGATGCACCTGGAGCTTCTGAGTCTTCCTGCGCTCAGTCGATCTGACTCCCCCGCGGCAATTGCCCCGCCGTGCCTGGGAGCGCTCCGTAGCTCGGATCCTTTTTAGGCATGTAACTGCATGTACATCGCAGTCGAACTTCAAAGTCCAAGAGACTCGCTGCTGATCATACTCGAACTGAAGTCTGAGTGTGCTGGCTCCCACAGCCTCCCACACACTCAGCTTACTCGCTAAGCCTGTCCGCCTTTGTCTTCTCCGCTTGTTTTGCTGTGAAAGTCTCGATAGTCCTTGATAGACTGAAACTTCAGGCCAGTGGCCCCTATCTGCCGTTTTCCGTGAGGCAGCACTTGGGTTTCATGGCACCAACTGTAAGAAACTATACCAACTATACGTTGGTTGCTATTGGCAACAACACAACACACCTTTATTCCGGCACCAGCAACTCATTAATAAGAGCTGCAAACACGACTCTCATCACAGCAACAGCATTGGAGATAGAACTCCTCAGGCCAACTTCAGAGTTTAGGAGTTTATTCAGTCCACAGATATACAGATACAGTTCGTTAGTAAGTCCGTTGCGTTACAGCTCTTGGCTCCAGTCCTGGCAGCCACGTTCCTCTTATGTCTATACTACGTTATATCTAGACTACATAGGCCGGAGGCCTATGTATCATGTACAGCATACAGTTAGGTAAATTGACAAGACATGAATAAAAGTAGAAGGTTCAAGCCAGCGGTTTACAGGAAGCAATGATAGCCGTCTGTAAGCCCGTCAGTGACTTTAATACTGACCAGAAAAGAGTTAAATGTGACATCATCTGAGCCATCCCTCCAAACCTACAATTGGCTCAGACCCCTTGTGATGTCATAACACACACCTACTTAATTAATATTCCGAGTGCATTTTCCCCTACATACAAAGAATGCCATGTTTGGTAAATATGGCCTATGTTTACCTTTAGGTCTCCTAACCGTCTAGGGCAGTTTAGGCCTGTGGCCTCCCTTGAGGGACATGTTCAGGACATATTCCTGGTAACTGCCTGCATCCTCGATTCTGCGAGAACCTCTTCTTAAAGGTATACTCTGCGAAGAAGCCTTTTACCTAAAACTCAGTCTAAATAACTAAGGCCTACTTAAATTATAACAGCAGTCACATGGCGTGCAGGCAGAGATGCTGTGTGTGGGGACTGACTTAGTCTTGGGGTGGGCAGTAGCCCTCCGGGATCCATGCCTCATTCATTTTGATAAAGGTGAGGTACTGAACACTTTTGTGAATTAGGCGATTTCTCTTCTCAGTGACAATGCCTCCAGCTGCGCTGAAGGTCCTTTCTGACAGGACGCTTGAGGCAGGGCAAGACAGAAGATGGATAGCAAATTGGGACAGCTCTGGCCACAGGTCAAGCCTGTGCACCCAGTAGTCCAAGGGTTCATCGCTGCTTACAGGGTCTACATCCACACTTAAGGCCAGGTAGTTGGCTACCTGCCTGTCCAGGCGTTGGTGGAAGGTGGATCCGGAAGGGCTAAGGCGAGGCGTTTGACTAAAGAATGTCCACATGTCCGACATCACCATGAGATCGCTGGAGCATCCTGTCCTTGCCTGCATGGACATGGGAGAAGAATTACTGGCATTGGTACCTTTATTGCGTTGTGCTGTGACATCACCCTTAAACGCATTGTAAAGCATAGTTGCCAACTTGTTCTGCAAGTGCTGCATCCTTTCTGCCTCCAGGTGAGTTGGTAACATGTTCGCCACTTTGTGCCTATACCAAGGGTCTAGTAGCGTGGCCACCCTCTGCACAGCCACGTACTCCCTGCTTGCCATCGGTCACCAGGTTGACCCAATGGGCTGTGTAAGTAATGTACCTGCCCTGACCGTGCTTGGCAGACCAGGCATCCGTGGTCAGGTGGACCCTTGACCCAACGCTGTGTGCCAGAGATGACACCACTTGCCTCTCAACTTCACGGTACAGTTTGGGTATCGCCTTTTTAGAGAAATAATTGTGGCCTGGTATCTTCCACTGCGGTGTCCCAATGGCCACAAATTTACGGAAGGCCTCAGAGTCCACCAGCTGGTATGGTAACAGCTGGCGGGCTAACAGTTCCACCACGCCAGCTGTCAGAGACCGGGCAAGGGGGTGATTGGCATAAATTGGCTTCTTCCGCTCAAAGATTTCCTTCACAGACACCTGGCTGCTGTGGGCAGAGGAGCAGGAACCGCTCAAGGTCAGAGGTGGAGTGGAGGAGGGTGGCTGTGAAGGTGCAAGGGAGAAAGCGGCTGAAGATGATGCACCTGAAGGAGGAAGAGGAGAAGGAGGGTGGCTTTTCTTTTGTGTGCTGCTTTTCTTCTAGAGCTCTTCCCATTGCAGTTTGTGTCTTTTCTCTATGTGCCTTTGTAAGGCAGTTGTCCCTACGCGGCTGTTGGCCTTTCCACTGCTCAATTTTTGGTGGCAGAGAGAACAGATGGCATTGCTCTGATCTAAGGCAGACACACACAAAAAAATTCCAAACCGCTGAGCCCCCCTGGGGTGATGGCATTATGGTGGCATCAGCAGCTGACATTGAAGGGCATGTTGACTGGCTGTCCATAGGTGGCGATATATGGCGCCAGACACTGCCACCAGCTTTTTCTGAAAACGAGCTCCCCCTGCTTCTTTCAGCAACTCGTCTCCTCCTACTCCTCTCTGACTCCCCCTCTGAACTGTCCTCTTGGTCATCTTGTCTCTTAGGATCCCACGCGACATCTGTATCATCATAATCATCCTCCCCAGCTTCGCTTGCCTCAGACATCTACAAAACGGTGCTCTTCCCATTGCAGTTTGTGCCTTTTCTCCATGTGCCTTCGTAAGGCAGTTGTTCCTACGTGGGGGTTGGCCTTTCCACGGCTCAATTTTTGGAGGCAGAGAGAACAGATGGCATTGCTCTGATCTACGGCAGACATACAAAAAAAATTCCAAACCGCTGAGCTTCCCTGGAGTGATGGCACTATGGTGGCATCAGCAGCTGACCTTGAAGGGCATGTTGGCTGGCTGTCCATAGGTGGCGATATATGGTGCCAGACACTGCCACCAGCTGTTTCTGAAAACGAGCTCCCCCTGCTTCTTTCAAGAACTCGTCTCCTCCTACTCCTCTCTGACTCCCCCTCTGAACTGTCCCCCTGTTCATCTCCTCTATTGGGAACATACAAGGCATCCGTATCATCATCGTCATCATCATAATCATCCTGCCCAGCTTTGCTTGCCTCAGACACCTCCAAAACTGCACCAACAGCAGGTACTTCATCATCCTCCTCCTCACGCATTACGTCCATAGTGTCACCTAACTCAGACATACAGTATGAGGTGGTGTAACTTGCTTAGCGCCTTCATCTTGTTGTAACAATAATGGCTGTGCATCAGTGATTTCCCCACCAAAGAACTCCCGCGAATTGTCAAATGTAGTGGATGTGGTACTTGGAGTAGCACTGGTGGCTGCGGAAGATGAGGTGTTCTGTATTAAATAGACAACCACGTCCTGACAATCTTGGGAGTTGATGGGATGTGCTTTCTTCTGAGCACAGTACTTTGGTCCAGGGCTGCACAAAATCACATCAGCACGACCTCTCACAGACCTGCCGGGTGGCATTCCTCTGGGTCTGCCTCTACCTCCGCCTCTACCTGTTTTGTCCATTTTGTCAATATCGGGGGGCATGAAGTGAAAGGTATGCACTGACTTGACTAATACAATGTGCAGTCACACTGGTGCAGTTAACAGGTATGCACGGAGTGGTATATAACACTGCATGCACTCGCGTAGGTAGGTGGGTGCACTGAACACAACAGGTAGGTATATGAAGTGATGGTTATTACAATGTGCACCTGTCACACACAGACAGGTACCAGACAGGCACAGTGACACTGCGTGCACTCATGTAGGTAGGTGGGTGCACTGTGAACAACAGGTGCGGTGATGGGTATTACAATATGCAGGTACTGGAAAGGAACAGTGACACTGCGTGCACTCATGTAGGTAGGTGGGTGCACTGAAGTGAACAACAGGTAGGTATATGTAGTCAGGGCCAGGCCGAGGCATAGGCTGGAGAGGCTCCAGCCTCAGGGCGCAGTGTAGGAGGGGGCGCACAATTCATTCAGCTGTCATTCCGAATTGTGTATGAAGCAGAAAGAAATAAGAAAAGGGGATACATAGCAGTGACTGCAAGCCAGGTAACTAGATATTAAGGTGTTGGGGAGGTTGTGGGCCCTGTGGCCCTCTTAGTCTAACAGCAATCAGTGAGTGACAGCTGGGGTGGGAGGGGTGGAGGGGCGCACTTTGGTGTCTCAGCCTTGGGTGCTGGAGAACCTTGTCCCTGCTCTGTATGTAGTGATGTGAATTACAATGTGCACCTGTCACACACACACAGGTATCAGACAGGTACAGTGACACTGCCTGCGCTCACGTAGGTAGGTGGGTGCACTGTCGTGAACAACAGGTAGTAGGTATATGCAGTGATGGGTATTATAATGTGCACCTGGCACAGCAGTAATTATACCACCAAGGGGCCAAAGGCCAGCTACGACTGACTGACAGGGCTGTATATAATGCAAGTGGGCAACACACAAATAAAAAAAATAGATCACAAGAACAAGATTGGCTCTCAAAAGAGCTGTTGAGGGGTGCTTTTTTAGCAATAAGAATCAGCAAGGAGCAAGCTAACAAGCCTACAAGAGCCCAACTAAGCTTTCCCTATAGGTCTCTGCACAGCAGCTCTCCCTTCTCTAATTAATGCAGGCACACAAGTGAGCGAAAAGCCTAACGCTGCCTGCCTTTTATAAGGGGTGAGTGGCTCCAGGAGGGAGTGTAGCCTGATTGGCTACAATGTGCCTGCTGACTGTGATGTAGAGGGTCAACGTTGACCCTCATGATGCACTATGGGGGCGAACTGAACTTCCGGAAAAGTTTGCGATTCTCTGCGATCGCGAACCCCGGAAGTTTGCCGGCGAACCGTTTTGGGCCATCTCTAATACTGATGTGAAAAGCAGGGGTGTTGTTAGGATCCCAAGAGACCTGGGGCACTTTTGGGCACTCCAGACAAAAAATGGGTGTGGCTATGCACCAGAATGTGGGTGTGGTCTTGGGTGGAGCCAAATTTACATGAACTTTACAGCGGTCTAACTAGACTTGCCCAGCAAAATGTCTGATGAAGCCCCCTCTCCATTAATAAATAAAATACAAAAATGCAGCATTTCACATAAATAGGCAGTGTCACTTAAACATAACTAGGCAGACTTACCTGGCTTCTGTGCTGGCTGGTCTGGCTTTCTGCTGGGCGGGCTAGCCTGCTGCCAGGTTATTTGGCAGTTCTCCCATAGCATTCCCCGACCTTCTAGTGGACTCACTCCCATGCTCCCATGCTCCAATTGTGGCACCACAACTTCCATCATGACCCCATAGAAGAACCACAGCCCTCTGCATGCCCCCATAAAGGCATCACAGCACCCAGCATGGCACCACAGGACCCAGTATGCCCACATAAAAGCACCACAGCACCCAGCATACCCCTGATTAATACACCACAGCTTCCAGCATGCCCACCATTAAGGCACCACAGCTGACTCTGCCTGGGGACATCCGGGGCACCCCAGAATAGATCCGGGGCACATGCCACTGACCTTTGGGGCTAGAAGTGCCCCTGGTGAAAAGCAATATAGAGTTGGCCTTTAACCAAATCAACCCCTGAATGTAATAACAGAGTTCCCACATACATATATATAACGAGAAACGTTAACTCTCACACATGATAAGTGAAAGAAAACAAAACACCAACTCAATATGTGGACAAAATAGTGTGCTATAACCTCTACCATGTGAATGGCTCCAGGAGTGGCTCCAGGAGGGAGTGTAGCCTGATTGGCTACAATGTGCCTGCTGACTGTGATGTATTACCATTGCATATCTTTTCACTGCATTTGTCTGGTTGAACTCGATGTATGTATGTCTTTTTTCAACCAAAATAACTGTAACTATGTGAACCAAGCCAAAAATCATCACTCATAATTTTTCACGAAAAACAGGCTTGTATTTTTGAGTTTTTGCAACAAACACAAAAAAACTATATTTTTACCACAAATTTTTTTTTAAAAAATCTATATTTTACCCCATCACTAAAAAGTGTGTAGGACAGCATTTAAGTGATGCAGGGTACAAAAGCGTGCAGCGAATTCACCCGTGTACCCCCTGGGTTAGCAATCCAACTTCTCCAAAGGAATCCGGCACAGCTCTTTAGAAATTGCTTTATTTAATCTTGAAGGGTTAAAACATACAAGTAGAGATGGCCCGAATGGTTCGCCCAACAGGTAGTGCGAATATCAGCTTCCAGTACCCGCGGCGGTAGCGGACACATGGCGTGTTCGACCTGCCTCCTATACCTCATCATTGGGCTAAACTTTGACTCTCTACATCACAGTCAGCAGACACATGGCAACCAATGAGGCTGCACTCCCTCCTGGACCTCCGCCCCCCCCTATAAAAACGCTGTAGCGTTGGCCATGTTCTCACTCTGCTGAACTTGCTATAGTGAGAGAGGAAGGTAGAGACATTTGGAGATAGGGAAAGTGTTAGTTAGGCTGTTGTTAGCTTGCTCCTTGCTCAATCTTGTTGCTGAAAGCACCCCACAAAATGCTCTGGAAGCTAATATTCTTCTGATCTTTTTTTTTTGTGTGTGACACAGACAGGCATAGATACAGCCTTGTCACAGCTGGGCCTTACTGTAGTGTGCCAGGCCCACACTCTGTATTACCATTGCATATCTTTTCACTGCATTTGTCATTTAGCTTACTAAAGCATAGCTGTCTTTGTGGGTGACAATGCATATACATAGAGCGCACAGACAGTTGCCAGCCAGGCTAGCTGGGATTTGTATTTCCACGCTGTATTACCATACCATATCTTTTCACTGCATTTGTGATTTAACTTACTAAAGCATAGCTGTCTTTGTGGGTGACATTACTGCATATACATAGAGCTCACAGACAGTTGTCAGCCAGGCTAGCTGGGATTTGTAGTCCCACCACTGGCAGCACACTCTATTATACCAGTGCATACCTTTTCTCTGTACCTGTGTGACAGCACACTCTATTATACCAGTGCATACCTTTCCTCTGTACCTGTGTGAAAGCACACTCTATTATACCAGTGCATACCTTTCCACTGTATCTGTGATTGAACATACTATACCATAGCTCCATTTGTGGGTGACACTGCATACAGCCCACAGAGAGACAGGGACAGTTAGCTAGGTTGTTCTTCAATGCTGAAACCACCCCAAAACAAAAACCCCTTTGAGGGCTTATATTCTATTCTTGTGTGTGCGTGTGCGTGTGCGTGTGCGTGTGCGTGTGCGTGTGCGTGTGCGTGTGTGTGTGTGTGTGTGTGTGTGTGATACATACAGGGCAGACTGTGTGTGTGCATACAGGGCAGACCACAGTTATTGCGGGGCCTTGCAGTTCTACTATCATCTTCTACTTATTACAAGCCAGCACACTGTCTCTCATCATAAGCAGTGCTTAGCTTGCAACTGTATTTGTGATTGAAAGTACTATATAGGATATCTCTCTGTGTGTGTTAATAAAGTACACAGCCCAGTGATACACACACACACACACACACACACACACACACACACACACACACACACACACACACACACACACACAGCTGCGTGTATTTGATACTGATTGTGTGCCTCTTTGTCACACACTGTCTACCACTATTGAATATTGGTAGTAGTACTGCATACAGCCAATATGGGAAAAATAACAGACAGAGGCAGGTCACCCTGCAGGTATTTTTGAGATCATGCTGGCGTGATTTCTTGCGGCCCTCGACTAAAGTACAGTGTTCAGAAGGCGCGTACCCTCAACCAGCAAAATTCTGAGGACGTTGTTGACTGTCTTAAACAGCGCACCACATCTTCTACAGCTTCCGCACAGAACCTCATTGATGCACCGTCCTCCTCCTGCTCTGCTTCTGGTTTCCCACAAAAACTTAACAGTACCCCTAGCAACACAGCTGCTCCACTTGATGTGTCAGAGGACTTATTCACACATAATGTAATTAGTGATACCCTTGGGGTCATCCAGCCAACACACCCTTTAAGGCCTGCTGTTGCCACCACCCGAATGCCGACATTCCAAAGATCACCAGTGTGGCATTTTTTATGTTTGTGTGCCTCTGATACCAGCAATGCCATCTGCAACCTCTGCCAAAAGAAAGTGAGTCATGGGTAGATTGACCAGACGTCCCGGATTGCCCGGGACGCGTCCCGGATTCGGGGTCCGCTGTCCCAGGCTGCATGAGGTCTTGGGAAACGTCCCGCTTTTAGCAGCGGGACGTCCCGGCCTCGGGACTCTGGCCACTGTTTCTGCATGAACTGGCAGCGGCGTCTATAGACGCTGTGCCAGTTCATTGCCTGCAGCCCCGCTCCAGCCTCCTTAGTCTTCCGGTGTCTGTTCCGACACCGGCAGGTGAGCAGGGCTACGGCAAGATGGCTGCCGAAGCCCTGTACTGGAGACTATTTGTCTCCAGTACAGGGCTTCGGGAGCCATCTTGCCGTAGCCCTGTCAGCGCGGGAGACAGGAGCAAGATGAAGATGGTCCCGGGAGCAGCGCGCCAGAGGCCGGAGACTTTTACCAGGTGAGTAAATGCTTTCTTTTCCAGGTGAAATGTGCTCCCATTGCGTTTATTTTCTGGTGCAATGTTTCTCACATTGCGTGTATTTTGTACTGACATGTTTGCCCGCAGTGCGTGTATTTTGTACTGACATGTTTGCCCGCAGTGCGTGTATTTTGTACTGACATGTTTGGCCGCATTGCTTTTATTTAGTACTGACATGTTTGGCCGCATTGCGTTTATTTTGTACTGACATGTTTGGCCACATTGCGTTTATTTTGTACTGACATGTTTGCCCGCATTGCTCACATTGCGTTTATTTTCTGGTGAAATGTTTCTCACATTGCATTTATTTTGTACTGACATGTTTGCCCGCATTGCGTTTATTTTGTACTGACATGTTTGCCCGCATTGCTCCCATTGCGTTTATTTTCTGGTGAAATGTTTCTCACATTGCGTTTATTTTGTACTGACATGTTTGCCCACATTGTGTTTATTTTGTACTGACATGTTTGCCCGCATTGCGTTTATTTTGTAATGACATGTTTGCCCGTATTGTTTCGCTATGTTTGCTACTTTGTGGTTACGGTATACTATTAGCATCACACAGTTTGTGCACACCCATGATGCGAAGTCTCGTTTGACCACATCATGGCGTAAACACTGCTTTCTTATGCCTCGCTGTTACATCATTACGTTAGCTCCGCCCATACAATGTCATGGCCATGCCCATTTCTCACCGCGCGCCGCAGCCCCCCACCCCCAGTCTTCATTGCTGCATGCTCCTCAGTCCCCCCACACTTTTCGCTACGTCGCTGTCACGGGGACGTGTGATTGGCCCAAGGTTATCTAGAGGCACCGTGCAGGTCAGCTCTCGTCG
This sequence comes from Hyperolius riggenbachi, assembly GCF_040937935.1. Lineage (NCBI taxonomy): Eukaryota > Metazoa > Chordata > Amphibia > Anura > Hyperoliidae > Hyperolius > Hyperolius riggenbachi. Next base: position 117,093,612 of record NC_090657.1, on the reverse strand, counting down.
GCAGGTATTAGCTGAGCTCTGGAATTACCACAGTTATCAAAGTAACATATCATGAAAAAAAGCCCAGAGGACTGACTTCTTATGTCCTGGGAGTGTCCACTAATGACAACCCTTTGCGGCTGTTTGCGGCAGTGCCTTAAACCGTGAGTTTGGTTTGTCAGTGTGAAACAGTACACTACTTACACTACCTCCTGATCCATGTCTACACACGCAAAATATTTTCAAGCACTTTATGCCTCCAATTTAGGAATGCAATGTGATTTCTGCCCTTTAGGGATTAAATCTCTGCTGTGCGTCAAATCCCAGGGACTTTTGGCACGTATCCCACTCTGCCATGCTCCCTCCAGGTGTTAGACACCTTGAAACATCTTTTCCATCACTTTTGTGGCCAGAAACACTGTTTGTAGTTTTGTAAGTTTACAGTATCTGCCCATTGAAGTCTATTACGGTTTTCCAAGTTCGGCGGTCTGCAGACTTTTGCCGAAGTCCGCGGTCCGCGGACCCAAAATCTGAGGTTCAAGCCATCTCTAAATACAAGCTGCATAGTGGCTACGGTCCACTGTTTCAAATCTGCACGGTCCTTGTTCACGCCACAGAGCCAACAAGGCAAATGCAAGCATACAGTTTCCGAGTATATTTATAGTACTATGGGGTAGGGGGTTGCTTTTAGGGTGAGGGCCAGTGCACTCTTTAAGTCCAATGGTATGCGTCCATTTTTATGTGTGTTTTCCTTTCCGTGTGTTGTTATGTGTGCATATTTTTTTACGAGTCATCACGGCGATGGTGCGTCAGGGAGACGCTGTTTTGCTGTACACGTCATTCTGTCCATGTGTCAGTCACGTGACTTCCATTGCCATGGTGATGGTGGGCAACGCTGCTTTGTGCTATAACGCTGTTTTTGAACAGCGCAGATCTTCCTATACATGACAACTTTTTGGACATATCAATGGATTTAGGGTCCCTGTGCCTTCGCCCCAGGGTCTTCTAGGTAATTATTGCTCCACTCTGATCAGATATATATCTGATCTGAGTGGAGCAATAATTGTTGATCTGAGTGGAGCAAGCAATTTTTTATGTTTACAATGATAGTGTGACATCACTTCTAGGTGAACAATGAGGTGGGGGGAGTGGCTCTGTGTAGCCAGCTCCTGCAGTTCCCCATCAGGTCCGGTTAATGGCATGTTGATTCCGATTGGTTGCATTTGTAATGTGGTGACTATATAAGCTGCATGCTTGCGTTTGTCTTGTTGGCTGTGTGACGTAAACAAGGACCGTGGGGTTTGAAACGGTGGACCGTAGCCACTATGCAGTTTGTATGTTTTGACTCTTGAAGATTAAATAAAGCAATTTGTAAAAGCTGTGCCGTATTCCTTTGGAGACCTTAAATATTTTACCCCGAAAATGTCAAAAAATGTATATTTTTAACACAAAAAAATTGTGAAAAGTGTGAATATGCAGAACAATATTTTACTGTGACAATTTTTACTGCTAAAGTGCCCAAAAATATTTTTTACAGCAAAAATTCACTAAACGCGCAATAAATATTAAGATGAATTTTCGATGGAATTTTCGCCCGAAAAACTAATGAAACATTATTTTCGCAAAAATGAATGCGAAAAGAATATTGGCATTTTTGCTCATCACTGCCTTCTACCCTCTTCACATACGTGATGGTGTACATATGATGCTACTGCAGCCTCTTATATAATATAAAAGTATCGTATTAGCAGAATTGTACTCTTTTCTTTTCAATGGTCAAATATATATTGATAGTGTAGTAGCTTACCAGCTTAGTATTCCACTGGCCTATACCAGATATATTTAAAAGTAATGAGAGGGATGCATTTATGTCAATTCTCCCATCATTCTGAGCAGGCCCGGCCCTAGACCATTTGCCGCCTGAGGCAAACTTTAAAGAAATCGCCGCTGCGCCCCCCCCCCCCCCCCCCCGTGGGTGTGGGGGGGCCGCCCGAGCTGGAGGGGATAGCGGGCAGGAAGGGGGTATTGGGGCTAGCGGCGGGGAGGGGGGCCCCGTCCTCCGCTCCCCTCCAGCTTGTTATGCGCGCTGGCTGGCTGGCTGCAGCTGTAAGAGGCAACGGGCGGGGATCACTCACCTCTTCCTCGTTCAGCCTGCGCTCCACTGACGTCACTTCCTGCTACGCCGCAGGAAGTGACGTCAGTGGAGCGCACGTTGGAACGAGGAAGAGGTGAGTGATCCCCGCCCGTTGCCTCTTACAGCCGCAGCCAGCGCGCATAACAAGCTGGAGGGGAGCGGAGGACGGGGGACCCAGGCGAGGGAGGGGGGGGTCCGACCCCCCTCCCCGCCGCTAGCCCCAATACCCCCTTCCTGCCCGCTATTACCTCCAGCTCGGGCGGCACTCCACACCCACGGACGGGCGGGTGCCGCCCCCTCAGAAGCGCCGCCTGAGGCAAACGTTTCACCCCGCCTCATGGGCAGGCCGGCCCTGATTCTGAGAAACCTAGTTCAGCCCGCAAAAAGAGAGACACTCACTCATCCAAAGACATATTTGGAATGATACCTATGGTTAAAGGGTATGTATTGATAGATAGATAGATAGATAGATAGATAGATAGATAGATAGCATCCTGCATAAAGGTAGTAGGCATGAGATTTACATATACTGTATATTTGCATAGCCCTTTTAGATAAAAGGGTGCCTTAATCTAAAGTAAAGTGCCCATTATATACAACAGCAAGCATCATGTAGGATTCCTATGGTTATGCAATTTCTGTTCATTTCAGATATTGGATATAGCCCTGGTAGGGGCCAAACGCAATCTGAGGAAGTGTTTTATCCCCATGAAACGCGTTGAGCCAAGTGTTCAGCCCTGAAAAAATAGTTCAGTTGATTATATATGAGCACACATTTTTTTTATAAACTTTTCTAGTGGCCTATAGGGGATGTTGGTTCTCCTTACTAAAGAAAAAGTTATTTGTATCTTTCCTTGGGTGGTCTGTACATAAACAGGGCCATGCAGAGGATCTTCAAGGGGGTGGTGCTTACATTTGGAAAAAGGAATCTAATCAATCAGTCGTGCTAAATTGTGCATTTAAAGAGACACTGAAGCGAGACTAAATCTCGCTTCAGCTCTCGTATATAGCAGGGGCATGTGTGCCCCTGCTAAAACGCCGCTATCCCGCGGCTTTACGGGGGTCCCTTCACCCCCAACCCACCCCCCGCAAAAGTTGGTCGCAGACTTGGTCGCTAAATTTCTCTTCCAGGAGGCAGGGCTAACGGCTGCAGCCCTGCCTCCCAGTGCGTCTATCAGACGCGCATCGCCGCCTCTCCCCCGCCCCTCTCAGTGAAGGAAGACTGAGAGGGGCGGGGGAGAGGTGGAGATACGCGTCTGACAGACGCGCGTGGGGCAGGGCTGCGGCGGTTAGCCCTGCCCCAATGCGGAAACGCTCCCCCGCATTACGGAGGGGATTTGGGGGGACAGGGACCCCTGTTAAGCCGCGGGATAGCGGCGTTTTAGCAGGGGCACACATGCCCCTGCTAGCTATGAGGTCTGAAGCGAGATCTATTCTCGCTTCAGACTCTCTTTAATGCCCACTCCACAGAAAGCAGTATTAGGCGTACTGGTTATGTGGGTGCAGATAGTGGGTGCCATGTGGAGGGAGGTGTGAGTACTGGGTGCCATGTCAGGGCTGGGTGCAGGTACTGTGACATGTGAGTGTGAGTATTGGGTGCAAACTACAGGGGGAAGGGGGCAGGTATTGAGTGTCATGTGGCTGTTTGATGCGAGTACTAAGTGCCATATGGAGGCTGGATGTGAGTGTGTGTTTGTGGGTTCAAGGTGGTGGGAAATCACTGTGGGTGCTGCTGTGGATGGTAGAAGTGCTGCTGGGGTATAGTGATGTAGTGAACATTAAATTAAATAAAAAGTTTGCGAATGGGCGAACCGGGCAAACTGCCATAGACTTCAATGGGCAGGCAAATTTTAAAACCTACAGGTACTGTTTCTGGCCACAAACGTGATGGAAAATGTTTTTAAGGGGCCTAACACCTGGACCATGGCATGCCGGAGTGGGAGTGGCAAAAGTTGCACCAAAAATGCAGTAGTTGATGCAGATTCGTGTTTTAATCTCTAAAGGGCAGAAATCACTGAACATTCCTAAATTTGTGGAATATAGTGCTTTAAAACGTCCGGTGTGCTTACATGGCAATAAGGTAGTGTAAGAACATGGCAAGGAAATGAACAGCGCTACTTAAAAACAGACAAGTGCCTACCTGCAAAAGAGTGCAAGCCCCACTTGTGAGATAAAATACACACCTAGCATACACATGACTTGTCTACCACTGGAGGATGTTGGTTTCCGTAACAGCTTGCATGCAACCTATTAAGTACTCGTCCCTCCCACTGCGAAGAAGTCAATCCTCCATGAGAGGGGACCTAACACTAAGTAAATCCTAACCTATGTATATGCATAGCCTGGGTGCGGCTGATCAAGTAAATTCGAAAATTGAAAACTGCGCAAAAGGTGGATTAGCGCATCACCAGGCCGCCTCCGAATGGCCTCGAATCAGAGGTGCGCTGAGCCCCCCCAGAAACTGCAAACGCACCTTGAACCCAAACGGAAGCTCTGCATATACACCAAAAGCAAAGCTGTTAAGTGGGAGCAGCTGACCAAAAATGAATGAAATTAGAACATGGCAAGGAAATGAACAGCGCTACTTAAAAACAGACAAGTGCCTACCTGCAAAAGAGTGCAAGCCCCACTTGTGGGATAAAATACACACCTAGCACACTGTTTTTAAGTAGCGCTGTTCATTTCCTTGCCATGGAGGATTGACTTCTTCGCAGTGGGAGGGACGAGTACTTAATAGGTTGCATGCAAGCTGTTACGGAAACCAACATCCTCCAGTGGTAGACAGGTCATGTGTATGCTAGGTGTGTATTTTATCCCACAAGTGGGGCTTGCACTCTTTTGCAGGTAGGCACTTGTCTGTTTTTAAGTAGCGCTGTTCATTTCCTTGCCATGTTCTAATTTACCAGTAATTCATTTTTGGTCAGCTGCTCCCACTTAACAGCTTTGCTTTTGGTGTATATGCAGAGCTTCCGTTTGGGTTCAAGGTGCGGTTGCAGTTTCTGGGGGGGCTCAGCGCACCTCTGATTCGAGGCCATTCGGAGGCGGCCTGGTGATGCGCTGATCCACCTTTTGCGCAGTTTTCAAGGTAGTGAAAGGGTTAGACTCGGTTCACACTGACAGACAAAGTGCTGCGTTTAACACACTGCAAACAACCACAAAGAGCTTTAGTGATAATATCAGGTGAGCAAATAATTGTTTTTGCTAGTTGACACCTCCAGAACATAAATGAAATCGTTGCGCAAACACCGAACTATCGATTTCTGAAATTGATCGTTCCCGTCGATCTGTCAGCACGGAAGATTTCGCTCTATCGCCGGCAGGTCGGGAGTGCGCCGATATCGGCATTCGAATGTCCGACGACCAATGCTAGCGGCAATACATTACCTGATCTGGCCGGCGCGTATCCCGTCTGTTCCTGCTGCTCCTTCTCCGCTGGGCTCCGGCAGGCTTCACTTCTTCCTGTCCTGACAGGAAGTTTAAACAGTAGAGCGCCCTTTACTGTTCAAACTTCCCCGGACAGGAAGTAAAGTGAAGCTGGAGCCCTGGAGCCCAGAGCGGAGAAGAAGACAGCGGAGACCGGGGGACTCGTGCCGGCCGGATCAGGTAATGTATGCAGGGGGGGTCGGCAGCAGCGGCAGCTTCACAGATGGTGAATCGATTTCATGCTGAAATTGATTCACAATCTGTTTGCAGTAAAGGCAGCCATACGATCCCTCTCTGATCAGATTTGATCAGAGAGGGATCTATCTGTTGGTCGATCTGATGGCAAATTGACCAGTGTATGGCCACCTTTAGTCCTCTTGGCGGCAATCTTTGTGTAGTGGTGTGTAGTGGCTGCTGTGCCTGTGCTTGTGCGCACGTTCGCAGGAGTGCAAGCGAATGCAGTTTTCCAGCCCCTATGGTCAGGCTGAGGTAGTTCAATGACAGTTAAGAGACCAAAAAAAACACTGATTCTGCACTGAGGCCTTATACAGGGGGCAGTAGTGGATACTAGATCCCAGTAGCGGTGCTGAAGGATTATTGGGGTTATGGTCGATTGGTCGGTACACTGCTAGGACCAGCATACCTGTCTCCACTGCACTGGGCACACGGAACTGCAATTTAAGAATGGCAAGAAAAAGAAAAACAGCCCTTAGAAGGGTAAACTACTGTAGCACTAAGCACTGACTGCACCTGTCTGCAACAGCTAAAGTGCACTGTGTGGACACACTGAACAGCAATATCACAAGATCAAAACACAGCCTTTAGAAGGGCTCTTGGGGCTATGTAGATGGTGAATTGGTACCGTGGTAGCAAGAAATTCCACTGGGGACACAGAACACAGGCCTAACTAACACTTTCCCTATTAGCAGTACAACTCTGTCCCTAGTGTCCTTCACAGCAGCCTCAGTCAGTGTAAAATGGCTGGCTTTCTGATAGGTAGCGGGGCGGTCCAGGTGGGAGGGATAGCTGATTGGCTGCCATGTGTCTGTGGACTCTGGGGTGAGGGGTACATTTTTGGCTCAATTATAATGTATAGGGGGCGAATAAAACACGCCATATGTTTGCGAATAGACGCAAATGCGAGCACACATTGTTCGCCAGGCAAACGGTTTGGATCATCTCTACTAGGGAAGGAAGAGGTCACTGTTGGTTCTGGGGGAGGTATAGGTCAGTATAAGTGATGCGGGAAGAGTAGATCACTGTGGGTGCTGGGGAGGGAGAGGTCACTGTGGGTGCGGAGGGAGGGAGAGGTCAGTGTGGGTGCAGGACAAAGGAGAGGTCACTGTGGGTTCTTGGGAGGGTGGAGGTCAGTGTGGGTGCTGGGGGGAAGTGGACGTCAGTGTGGGTGCTGGAGGAAGGGACAGTTACTGCGGATGCTGAAGAGGGAGAGGTTACAGTGGGTGGTGGGGGAGGGAGAGGTCATCGTGAGGGCAGGGGGATGTAGAAGTCAGTGTGGTTGCTAGGCGAGGGACAAGTCGCTATTGATGCCTGGTGTTGGGAGAGGTCACTGTGGGTGCTGGTTAGTGTTGGGCGAACAGTGTTCGCCACTGTTCGGGTTCTGCAGAACATCACCCTGTTCGGGTGATGTTCGAGTTCGGCCGAACACCTGATGGTGTTCGGCCAAACCGTTCGGCCACATGGCCGAACTAAGGGCGCATGGCCGAACGTTCCCCGAACGTTCGGCTAGCGCTGTGATTGGCCGAACGGGTCACGTAGTTCGGACCCGAACGCGCTCTGATTGGCCGAACTGTCACGTGGTTCGGGTAAATAAATACCCGAACCACGTCATATTTCCGCCATTTGTCTGTGGGTTTAGCTTTGGGTAGGCAGGCAGGGTAGTTCGCGCTCCAGCCACGCTAGCCAGGGTCCCCCCAGTCATTGTGTCGCTGCTGGGAATAGTAGTATACCGCTCGCTCAGCATTCTGTTTACTGCCACTCTGTGTACCTCGCTCAGCCACACTATATAGCATTCTGTTTACTGTTCTGTGTCTGCTGGGAATAGTAGTACACCGCTCGCTCAGCCACACTATATAGCATTCTGTTTACTGCCACTCTGTGTACCTCGCTCAGCCACACTATATAGCATTCTGTTTACTGTTCTGTGTCTGCTGGGAATAGTAGTACACCGCTCGCTCAGCCACACTATATAGCATTCTGTTTACTGCCACTCTGTGTACCTCGCTCAGCCACACTATATAGCATTCTGTTTACTGTTCTGTGTCTGCTGGGAATAGTAGTACACCGCTCGCTCAGCCACACTATATAGCATTCTGTTTACTGCCACTCTGTGTACCTCGCTCAGCCACACTATATAGCATTCTGTTTACTGTTCTGTGTCTGCTGGGAATAGTAGTACACCGCTCGCTCAGCCACACTATATAGCATTCTTTTTACTGCCACTCTGTGTACCTCGCTCAGCCACACTATATAGCATTCTGTTTACTGCCACTCTGTGTACCTCGCTCAGCCACACTATATAGCATTCTGTTTACTGCCACTCTGTGTCTGCTGGGAATAGTAGTACACCGCTCACCCGCCACTGTATAGCATTGTGCTCTGTGTCGCTGCTGGGAATAGTGGTACACCGCTCACCCGCCACTGTATAGCATTGTGCTCTGTGTCGCTGCTGGGAATAGTGGTACACCGCTCACCCGCCACTGTATAGCATTGTGCTCTGTGTCGCTGCTGGGAATAGTGGTACACCGCTCAGCCACACTATATAGCATTCTGTTTACTGTTCTGTGTCTGCTGGGAATAGTAGTACACCGCTCGCTCAGCCACACTATATAGCATTCTGTTTACTGCCAATCTGTGTACCTCGCTCAGCCACACTATATAGCATTCTGTTTACTGCCACTCTGTGTCTGCTGGGAATAGTAGTACACCGCTCACCCGCCACTGTATAGCATTGTGCTCTGTGTCGCTGCTGGGAATAGTGGTACACCGCTCACCCGCCACTGTATAGCATTGTGCTCTGTGTCGCTGCTGGGAATAGTGGTACACCGCTCACCCGCCACTGTATAGCATTTCTGTACTGCCACTGTACTGCTGCCAGTCAGCGTGTACTTTAAGGATAAGTGAAATGAGGAAGAAATCCGGTGAAAGAGGGAGGGGCAAGGGAAGAGGTGTTTCCCCTGACGGTTCACGTACAGGCCACAGGGGAGCACCCAAGAAAACCCACTCAATACCGCCCATGTTGTCCAGGACAACAACCCTCACAAATCCAAAAGAACAGGACCAGATAATTACTTGGATGACCTCTCAAGCGTCCAGCAGTGGGTTAAGCAGCACCAGCACATCACGCACGAGGTCCGAGTCCTCAGCCAGTTACAAGGAGCCAGTGGGCACAAAGCTGACACAACCGGCAGCGACACCACGCACACAACTGCCAGATAACCAGTCCGATGAATTACCTCAGGACACAATGGGGTATTCGCAGGAGCTATTCCCAGCCCAACAAACTTCCACCTTTCAAAGGTCAATGGAGGAACAGCCAGAAATGTTGTGCCCGGATTCACAACCATTAACTGTGGGAAATGCACCGCGCACTGAAATACAAGGCGAGTCCGAGGAGGACTCGGAAACCCAAATCCCAGAGCAAGTTGGGCAGGAGGGGTTGCAATTGCAGGAGGTCGGACGACAAGATCTGGAAGACGACGTTGGAGTGAGCTGCGCAGAGGTTGTTCTGGGGAGCTCTACTCCACGGCGGCGGCCCCCCACAATGACATATGACGAGTTTCAGGAGATGGAAGAGGAGGGTATGGACAATGTGGACAGAGACCCAGATTTTGTTTGTGAACGAGAACATCGCCGTCGTAGCAGCAGCACAGATGAGTCTGTTGAAGAACCCACTGCTGCACGAGTTCGCCTTGTGCTACAAGGTAGGCGGCACGCAATTTCAGGCACCACAAGCGTGGAAGTTCAAGTGAGAGGCAAAAGAGGAGCAAACAGAAATCGCCAGCAAGGCAGGTGCTCCAAAGTCTGGGCTTTCTTTGAAGACTGCACTGAGGATGTTACCATGGCGATTTGCAAGGTGTGCAAGACCCGCCTGAGCAGGGGGAAAAGTATTAACAACCTCTCCACCACCAGCATGAGCCGCCACATGCTATCCAAACATCCCACTCTGTGGGCAAACGCGGCAGGACAGGGTACCAGCAACACTGCCTCCCTTGGGTTCACCAGACTCACCACCAGACCCGCCTCAGCAGCAGCAGTAGCCCAGCCATTGCGTGGTTCACAACATTCACAAACATCAGACGACGCTGACACTGTCACTTTCCGGAGTAGTGCTCTTGAGGTCTCCCAGTGTTCATCAAACACAACAACCAACAGCCCTTCCGTGTGCAGCGCTACGGTTCAGTTGTCTGTGTCGGAGATGTTTGAGCGCAAGAGGAAATTGCCAGCAAATGACCCCCGGGCCGTGGCAGTAACAGCCAGCATAGCCAAGCTTCTGGCCTGCGAAATGCTGCCATATCGAGTGGTGGAGACAAACAGCTTCAAGGGCATGATGTCAGTGGCCATCCCACGTTACGTGGTTCCCAGCCGCTACCACTTTGCGCGCTCTGCAGTGCCTGAGTTGCATGAGCACGTGGTCAGCAAAATAACCCGAAGCTTGAAGAATGCCGTTGCCTGCAAGGTTCACCTCACCACTGACACCTGGACGAGTGCATTCGGCCAGGGTCGATACATCTCCCTTACCGCGCACTGGGTGAACCTTGTGGAGCCTGGCAGCGATTCCTCACCTGCTACGGCGCGGGTGTTGCCCACGCCGCAAACAGCTGCACCGCCGTCCCTCCCACTGGATAACAACAGCAGCACCTACCTCTCTGACTCCTTCTCCTCCAACGCATCTCAAAGCTGTACCTCATCCGGAAACGCTAACCCAACAGCAGTAGGATCGTGGAAGCAGTGCAGCACAGCTGTTGGCATGCGTCAGCAAGCGTTGCTGAAGCTGATCTGCCTTGGGGATAAGCAGCACACAGGGGAGGAAATTTGGAGGGGAATAAAGGAACAGACGGATTTGTGGCTGGCACCGCTGGACCTGAAACCGGGCATGGTTGTGTGTGATAATGGGAGTAATCTCATTCGCGCTTTAAGGTTGGCTAAGCTGACACACATCCCTTGCCTGGCGCACGTGATGAACCTAGTAGTTCAGCGGTTCCTGAGGACATACCCAGGCGTGGCCGATATTCTGTTGAAGGTGCGACGGATGGCCAAACATTGCAGAAATTCCAGTACTGCTTCGGGGGCACTCGCCAAGATGCAGGAGCGCTTCAATCTCCCCCACCATCGCTTGCTGTGTGATGTCCCTACACGCTGGAATTCTACGCTGCACATGCTAGCCCGCTTTTGCGAGCAGAAGAGTGCAGTGGTCCAGTACATGACGGCGCAGTACCGAGGCGCATCCGGACAGCTGCCAAGCTTCTGTGGATCCGATTGGGCCAACATGTTGGACTGCCAAGTCCTCCAAAATTTTGAGCAATCCACGTTGCTTGTGAGCAGTGACAACTCTTCAGTCAGCATTACCATACCACTGCTGTGTTTACTGAAGAGGTCGATGTTGAAAATCAAGGAAACAGCTGTCATGATGCAACTGGGGGAATCTGAGGGAGAAAACGATCAGCGTGATGGTACCAACATCAGGCCATCCGCCTCAGGAAATGCTGGCCCCAGCAGCTATGACGAAGAAGAGGAGGAGGAACAGCTGGAGTTGGAGCAGGAATTTCCTGCCACCACTGACGAGGGCCAGAGCGGTGCACGTTGGACTTCCACAATTCAGCGCGAATGGTCAGCAGAAGCAGACCAGGAAGAAGGTGACGACTATGATGCATCACAACAACTATCACAACGCTCACAAGAGGATGATGAGGATTCTGGCAGGACTCTGGCACACATGGCTCAATTCATGCTAGACTGCATTGAACGCGACCCACGCATTGTGCGCATTCTGTACAACACCAATTACTGGGTTTATACCCTTCTGGATCCACGGTACAAACACAATGTTCCAAAACTGCTTGAAGAAAGAGTCAGACAGGTCAAAATGGAAAACTACCAGCAGGCCCTTGTGGAGACTTTAGAGAGGAGATTGACATCCTCCCCCTCCTCTAGCCAGTTGTACGCCGACAGACTGACTTCCGCAAACCCAGGACGACCAGGAGGGCAGCAAACAACACAAGCCGCAGCTAGTGCCCAAAAGGGAATGGTATCGGCAGTGTCCTTGGAGTGGGAAAATTTTATGACACCCATGCAGCAGCAGCCCACAGAACAGCAAGCGTGCAGATCCACCTCCAACACCGATCGCCTGGAGAAGATGGTCAAGGACTACATGTCAGATGGCGTAGCTGTGTTGAACAATCCATCTGCACCCTTCAACTATTGGGTATCGAAGCTAGACACCTGGCACGAACTGGCAATGTACGCAATAGAGATGCTGGCTTGCCCGGCAGCCAGCGTTATGTCGGAACGCTGTTTCAGTGCTGCCGGAGGCATCGTCACAGATCGGCGTATCCGCCTCTCCACAGAAAATGCAGACCGTCTGACTCAAATTAAAATGAATCAATCCTGGATTGGAAATGACTACGCAACACTCCTGGACCCCAACCAAGTAACATGAACAATGACCATCTGTGATGGGTTAGCGTTTCCGGTCCCTGTTTATTGAACCTCTCATCTTTATTACATTTATGACTGCATGGCGGCAAAAAGCATTGCTATATCCGCACGCTATTTGTCCTCATGCAAGGCCTGGGATGTTGTGTCTCAAAAAGTGTGGCCTTCTCCTCCTGCGGCTCCTCCTGTTCCCTCACGTGTGCTGCTGCTGCTGCTGGGTTAGCGTTTCCGGTCCCTTTTCCTGGAACCTCTTCTCTGTATTACATTTATGACTGCATGGCGACAAAAAGCATGTTACCTGTGCAAAGAAACATGACATTTTCCACATTTAAAAGACAGTTTTTCCTTTGAAACTTTACAATCAATTTTCTCAAAAACTATAAGCTCTTTTTCAAATATTTTTTTTCCTCTTGTACCCACTCCCAGGGTGCACATACCCTGCAAATTTGGGGTATGTAGCATGTAAGGAAGCTTTACAAAGCACGAAAGTTCTGGTCCCCATTGACTTCCATTATGTTCGGAGTTCGGCGCGAACACCCGAACATCGCGGCGATGTTCGGCGAACGTTCGCGAACCCGAACATCTAGGTGTTCGCCCAACACTAGTGCTGGTGATGGGAGAGGTCACTTTAGGTGCTGCTTTTGGGATGGGAGGTCCCTGTGGGTGCTGCTAGGGACAGGATGGGTGCCACTGGGGGAGAGAAAAGTCACCGTGGGTGCTGGGGGAGGGATAGGTCAATGTAGGTGCTGGGGCGGTCACTGTGGCTGCTGGGGAGGGAGAGGTAAGTGTGGCTGCTGTGGTAGGCAGGATCACTGCTAGTGCTGAGGAGGGAGAGGTCACTGTGGGTGCCAGGCAGGGCCAATTCGCTCATGAAGCAAGGTGAAACATTTGCATCAGGCGCAGAGATTTCAGGGGCAGCATTTTTGTGCAGTGTGTACCTTCCTGAGGAAGAATGGAGTGGCTGAGGGGGAGCAGTTTGTTTGTCACAGACTCCCAGCCAGCCAGTGTGCTATTGTGTTGAGCTGCAGCATGTCATATGAGAACATTAAATGAAGCAGGTGCTGTGTAATCATTCCAAATCGAGGTGGGGGGGTGCATCATCACAAGTTTGCCTCAGGAAGTAAAGAGTCTAGAACCGGCCCTGGTGCCAAGTGGAGGAAGTGGTCACTGTGGGTGCTGGGGGAGGGTAGGGAGAGGTCACAGTGGGTGCAGATGTTAGGGAGACATCATCTTACTTGCTCTCACACAGCTGACGGAATGGCCACAACAGGATTCCTGTCTGGAGCCTCTTCATTCCAAAGTGTCCCAGGTGGGGTGGCGCTTCCCATGGGAGTGGGCAAAGCTTATCATGATGGGACAGAGCTTACTTTGCACAGCCAAAGGGGCTCTTTTATTGCAAATTTAAAAGGGGGGTGCCTGGACACCCAGTCCCTTGTCCCCCCCTCTTTGCACGTGCCTGTACATACATGTTTGCTGATATATGATTATTGATGTATTTAATATGTGTCTATATTAAGACCCATGTTTAACATTGGCCATTTTTATATTTAAATGCTGTATGTTTTTTTTTTCCTTTTGTTAATATGTTGTGATAAAAGGTACGTATTTTAAATCAGTCAATGGCGAGGGATTTTCTATTCACTAATTTGATTTATCATCCCCATTAAACTCCCATTCTATTATCTTCCAGCTAAGACTGAAGTACATCTAGCCATGGTGTCTGCGGCAATCAAGCATTTTGAGAGAAATAGCTGGCAAGGCATTTTGCCAAATGTATCTAGGGAAGAGGAGGCGCCCCAAGATGTAATGTGTGGAAGAGATTTGAGCTGGATTAAAAATAAATAAATAGGCTTACCTCTAAAAGGGGGTAGCCTAAATTAACTAATAAAATGTTTAATAGAAACCAGACACTTGAATGATTCAAGATTCAAGTGTCTGGTTTCTATAAAAAATGTTATTAGTTTATTTGGGCTACCCCCCTTGTTTTAGAGGCAAGCCTATTTATTTATGTTTTATCCAGCTGAAATTATCCCTTCCACACATCACATCTTGGGTAAATGTTGTTACCAATGTAACGGAAGGAAATGAAAGAGGAAGAAGATATTCGGGATGTGGATGGATCATGAAAGAAAAGGTGAGTGGGGGGGGGGGGGAGGTAGAGAGGAACCTTTCTAGCTTCCTATACTGTGGGAGGAAAGGGGTGAGGGTTCATTGGCTATCTATACAGAGGTGGGGAGGCTCACTTGCTACCTATACTGTGAGAGGGGGTGTCAAAAACCTGGGCGGTTCTTGCCTTTTTCATGATTGCTAACTCAGTAAAGGACCAGCCTTTAAAGCGTTGCTATCATATACATCCAGCATAGTGGGGTCTGAACCCTCTATAACAGTAATTATAGATTGACGGTATACCTTGAAATGAATCAGAGCACACAGTATATGATTTTATATAAAAAATGTATTTGCTTATCATACAGCATATATACAAAATATGAACAGTTCCAAGTAGTGTTTCCTTCTAACAGTATTCCATCTCATCAAGGCTTTAGAGCCAAGCGATCATCAATCTTCTAAGTACATTCAAAAAGTAATATAACGGTTGTGTTATGTAGAATGAGATCAAAAATAGCCTCATCTGTATCAATAGCTGTGCATCTAGTAGCTGTGTAAAACTTGTAGTAATCTTCTTAAAGAAATAGCATAAAAAATAGCTTCTAAAAAACTTCTTGCTAACATCTTAACAAAACTTAATGCTGAAAAATTAATAAAGTAAATCACCAGAATATTAAGCATATTACCCCTTCTCTGCCATCTCTTCAACATCTAGAACCACTTGTGGGAAGGTAGCTTCTGCCTCATGTGTCTTCTCAGGAGATTGTTGGGCTTCTGCAAACTATGAGCTTTCAGCTTCTACTTTTATAGGGGTTGGAGGCAATATGGCTGCCTAATCTGGAACTTCCCTGGATCCCCGGTTCTGATTGGCTAAAGCTTCCGTGCGTCAAACGCTATCTATGTTTTGAATACCTAAATCACAATATTATTGTTTATAAATTCTTAATTTCCTTATCTTGTGGGAATTTACGTAGGTTTGCAATGTTTACACATTCTAATCAGGTCATTTCTGACACAGTTAATTAAAAATGGACGTCAACAGCCATCTTATCTGCTGGCTGCTCCAGACATTGAGACTAAACAATGTCATTCATGACGCATTTCTTATAATGTGTTCTCTGCTAATTAGTTTTTGGAATGTGTCTGTACTTTCCCAGGTCAGGTTGACCCTATACACAGACCTGTAAGAGTCTTCAGCAATTTAAGGCTTATTGAAATATACAGGGCTTCTAATATACTTATTTAAATATAAAGCTTATTATATAATTCTTCTTAAAACAATTAATCATATAAGATATAATTGCACATTAAATCTTAATAATATAAAATCATTTTCTATATATTTGTATTTCTTATAAAATAAATATAATGTCCACCGGCAGAGGTCAGCATTTCATAACAAATAACAATCTATTAATAATGTTGATTTTATAAAACTATGAAACCGCCAGATGGCATCATTTGTCCTAAATACGGGACAATACAAAAACCTTGGAACTTATTATTGACTTTCCAAAGGACAATCATAGTCAAAACATGGCATTATATTCTTGCTGGCTGTAATGGCCTTCAAGCCAAGGAACATGTAAACAAAATTGTCTAGCTTACAAGTTAAAATAACCCTATTAAAGTTTCACTGTCTATCACTGGCAAAATCCAGTTTACATGTACCGTGTTTTTCGGACCATAAGACGCACTTTTTCTCCCCCAAAAGTGGGGGGAAAAAGTGCATGCGTCTTATGGTCCGAATAGTACATTTTTGCTAGTGCCAGGAGTGTCCCGCCCGACCTGCACACACATCAGCAGCCCCTGGCCAAGCCTCCTGTTTGCCGGCAAGTGTAGAAATATAAACAAACCTTTTCCCACATAGCCGCTACCTTCCCCTCCCACCGCCTATGTCCTGGCAAGTGTACAATTAAAAACAATTTTCCCACGTGGTCGCTACCTCCACTGCCCCCCCCCCCCCCCCCGCCGCCCCGCCTATATCCCGGCAAGTGTACAATTAAAAACAAACATTTTCCCACGTGGCCGCTACCTTCCCCCAAGTCCCATACCGCGCTGCTAAGCCTCCTTTTTCCCGGCAAGTGTAGCATAAGCAAAGGGTTATTAAGCAGCGGCTCCTTCTCCTCGAAGGTACCTCTGTCCCTACGGACAATTGCAGAGTGAAGCGCTACAGCGTCAGGTCACGCAGTGAGAGGGCGCCAGCGAGGCTGTCGGGATGAGAAGGACCACAAGAGGAGGATCGCCCTAGGCTTTCGGCATGAGAAGGACCATAGGAGGTGGATCGCGCCGGCTGGAACAGGTATGGCTTCCGCTGTAGCGCTTCACTCTGCAATTGTCCGTAGAGACAGAGGTACCTTAGAGGAGAAGGAGCCACTGCTTAATAACCCTTTGCTTATGCTACACTTGCCGGGAAAAAGGAGGCTTAGCAGCGCGGGGTGGGACTTGGGGAGAGGTAGCGACCACGTGGGAAAATGTTTGCTTTTAATTGTACACTTGCCGGGATATAGGCGGGGGGAGGTAGTGAACCATGTGGGAAAAGGTTTGTTTATATTTCTACACTTGCCGGGAAACAGGAGGCGGGGGGGCAGGAGGCGGGGGGCAGGAAGCGGTCATGTGGGAAACATTTTCAGAAGGCTTAGTGGGGGGGGTGGGATGCCTCTGAAAATGTTTTTTGTCAGCAGGTGCTGAGAGAGACAGGAAGGGGTGGGGGATATATCAGGGAGCAGTTTTTTTTGATTATTTCTAAAGTTGCTAGGGGATACAGGAAGGTGAGAGGGACCATCACAGACTTTTCCTTGCAGTTGTGTGGTATGCAGGAGCCTGGGGAGGTGGTGCTGCAGGGGTGTGTATTTTTTTTCTAACCCAGGGAGCAGGGGTCATTATAGCTGGGAGGCAGTGGGGGTTATTGTAGCTGGAGGGCAGCAGGGGTTACATTAGCTGGACAGTAAAGCTTGGGTAGCTTGGGGGGAATGCTTCACAAGACTCTCCTGCACCATGGACACACCAGGTTTAGTATATTTTTTTTTTCTCCGTTTTTTTGCCCTCTAAACCTAGGTGCGTCTTATGGTCCTGCGCGTCTTATGGTGCGAAAAATACAGTAATTCAGAGTAATACATTCTTTTATTTAGGGTTTAACAATAACTATTTCTTTCTTTAGAAGGACTGTATTGATTATTAATATTTAGATTAATAATATCTGTGTGTAATAATTATTGCAGTAATGTTAATTTTAAACCAGCATTCTGTCTTACACATACTGCGCAGTCTAATCTTGACATTAACAAAGAATGTTTTGGTTTCTTGTAACCAGTACGTCAACAATCTTCCAACTTGCAAGTTAAAATAATCTTCTAAACTTTACAGCCTGGAATATGCCAAGATGTAACATAGCAATATATTAAAGAAGCACTATAACTTTACAGTTCACATTGAAATTTTGCATAGAACATTAAAACTTAACCCATGCACATATGACAGTTTTTCCTGCATAAATAAAACAGCTAGAATTCTGACATCCCCCCTTGCAGGAAAATGATGGCAGATGATTAGCGATCTCCGAAGTTGTTATATTTCTCCGGGGAAAAAAAATCTATAATCAAAATTAAAAGTAATGGAATCTTTCATTCATGCAAAACCTTGCTCATTAAGTAGCGTTGTCAGCTGTGTTGCCTGCCTGACAATAGACTCAATAGTAAGATTAATATCTTCTCTAATAAACATATTTTGCTGGTCTAGATATGGCTATAGTCTTTGTATATGCCATATGTATGGATTCACCCTTGAATCTGTAGTTTATATCACTGTGGTAGCTTGTGTAGATATGTAGGAAAATTCTAGGCAATAGTTGTCAAGTCATGTAGTAAAACTTAAAGTTCAAAATGTATAAACAGGAATTATATCATTCATGTGGCCCCTAGGTTCTTTTGAGCACAATGCATTCAAAATATTATTGTTAGCTTACAACAGGTTAATTAGTTAGTTGGTTAGTATTATGTATTAATACAGTTAATTACACCTTTCTTATACCACAAGGTTTTTTTCACAAATGGTATGTAGCAGAACAAAGTATATGTAGTTTGCCAACAAAATCCCATAAAATAATGTCATCTTTCTATTTAAATATAGATATCATATTAAAAATGTAAGCATTAAAAAGTGCTTTAGCAATTCAAATTGCAAGCTAATTATTTGCAGTAGCTGTTTTCAATTATATTCTCAATAAAGCATATATATTAACATCTCATTGTTGAAGTTTCTTCTCCACTTCATGTTTCCAGTATTATGAAGTAATTCTGTTGAATTGATCAGGATCTTTACTGTTGATTTAAAAGTCTCTTGAAACTTATGTTGTAGACTGTCAGCATTCTTGTATGTAAATCTTGGCATGTTTACTTTCACAAAAAGTCAAATGTGATAGATTATCTTGTAGATTAAGTTTGATATGAGGTTGTTTTCTTGTTAAGTACAGTCTCTTCTCACGGCAATACTTAATGTAATTACACGCTTGATCCTGGATATGTCATGTGTAGATCTTCTCTCTGATTGAAGTAGTTCTCCGCACCAATCATTCATTAGTATTGGAATCAGTAGTCATTCAAAATTTTCTTTTCTGGAAACTTCTTTAACAGGTATCATATGTTTCATATGATATGATAGGGAATTCAGTGCGCTCCTCTCTCTTGCACAAATATCTAAAACAATCCTTATTCCTGGTGCGCTACTATCGATGAGGGGTGTATGCCCTTTACAAAAACTATAATATTAAGTGATATCAGCGCTCAACAGGCATCATCCAAAAACTCCAGCAATGATAAATATGTGTATAACAACACCTCCCCAGTGTTCACAAACACTGTTATCTGCTAAAGTGGTATAAGATAATAGTGTAAGATAATTCAGTCCGTTATAACAGCAACACAGTTCTCAGAATTGGGGAAAAATGTGGGTCCTAGTTCACAGGTCCTAATCCCAGATTTGCAGATTCATGTCACAACAGCATAAGGAATCCTCATCTATAAACGATTATGCTCACCAAAAAGCAGTGTCAATCATAACAGTTGGCTCTTTCGCATGTGGCCCAGCCAGCGATGTTATCCTCCGCGTTTCCAATCGCGTATCAGTCGCATATCAACCGCACATGTAAAAGAAAATACTTCAATAGTGTAATATGTTATTCCTGAGTGCACACCCTTAAGTGCCTAACATAAAAGCCCTTTAAGGCTGTGACCCAGCACCGCTCTCTCTTCCGCACTCAGGCTCCAATAAATCAGCCTCTTACCAGATGCTTTGACTGACCGATCAAGACCAGCAACAACGCTTATGAACAGTCTCCTCTTCCACTTTGCTTCTCAAGTGCACATGAATCCGGTTGCTGGGTATAACAGCAGATGCTGTGGGTTTAAAAGGAGTAGGTAGCATGCCCGTTTAATAGG
Source organism: Hyperolius riggenbachi (assembly GCF_040937935.1). Classification (NCBI taxonomy): domain Eukaryota; kingdom Metazoa; phylum Chordata; class Amphibia; order Anura; family Hyperoliidae; genus Hyperolius; species Hyperolius riggenbachi. Next base: position 117,073,860 of record NC_090657.1, on the reverse strand, counting down.
AATCACAGTTTATAACACTTTGCTCTATAGGGCAGAGGCACAGGTAATATAATGGTGGAGGTCCCCTTAAAACAAACTCGCTATGAAGGTAACTACACCGTTAATATATGCGCTGCTTGAGATAGAGCATGCACTATGCGGACGTTCCAGAGTCTGGATACACGTCTGCAGGGTGGATACATAGGACTGAATTATCTGAGCCAGGAATAGTGAGGCTGGATTACAGTAAGCAGAGCGGTGTTGGGGTGGGCTAAAGGGGAGAAAAGTCTACGCCGATCTGCCTTATGGCGCTGCTGCGCCGTACAATGTAAACAAAGCGGTTTATTTCCGCTTGTGTTTACATTTAGCCTGCGAGCCGCCATCGGCGGCCCGCAGGCTATTCACGGAGCCCCCCGCCGTGAATTGACAGGAAGCAGCCGCTCACGCGAGCGGCTGCTTCCTGATTAATCAGCCTGCAGCTGGCGACGCAGTACTGCGTCGCTGGTCCTGCAGCTGCCACTTTGCCGATGCACGGTATAAGCGTGCGGTCGGCAAGTGGTTAATTGTCCATGTATTGCATATTTGAATGTTTCTGAAGAAAATTTTCTTTAACTTCATGTGAACAGCACAGTGGTGTAGGGGTTAGTGCTCTCGCCTTGCAGGGCTGGGTCTGAAAGGAGTTTGTATGTGCTCTCGGTGTCTGTGTGGGTTTCCTCCGGACACTCTGGTTCCCAACTCTTCAGATAGTACTGGAATGGCTAGGTTGGGCATCATCTTTAAGGATAAAGGCTGTATGAGCAAATCCAGCAGTCACTCTTGTTCAGGCGCTGGGCATATTGTTGATGCATCAAGTTCAATTTATTTTGAAGTCCTCCTTGTAAATTGCAAAGTTCAGCTTTTGTAGTCATTAAATGTATCCGGTACAGCAAACCCCATTGTGGCGGTATTTTTGAGGATAATTGGTATTGTTCTCAGCACCTATGAGAAAAAATAAAAAGGAAGAGGAGAGAAGGGGAAAACACAAAAAAAGTAATATGCAACATTCTGGTGAATTTTCAGCATAAAAAACTAAACTAACTACTACCTTCCCACTTGTGGTTCAAAAAGAAAAATATTATTGATGCTATATGGTGCTGGGTGCATTCTTACTAGTTTGTTCTAGTGTTCAAACTTATAACAGCAGGTTCCTTCTCTTCTTGCTTATGTCTTTTCTTAAGTTCATCTTAGTATGTCTTTTAAAAATCAAAATAGTAGTATCCATTTTCTGTAAATGTTGAGATATGTCTTCTCTTTGAAATGCTGTTCATTTTTTTCTTCTGAGATAAAAAAAACGTTCATGTTTAAGCTGTGTATCAGAATCCATCAATAGCATATCATACATGTCTTAATTTGTGGCTTCATGTGTGTCATGGCTTTTTCCATAGCTTCAACAGGAATGTTTCTGCACAGCCGTGTATGCAATGTGTGCTAGGTCACAAAAAACTACTCAATTTATAAAGGAGGGGTAATGACCATATACAGCACCACAAGCAATTGTATAAAGATAAGTTCAAGTTTATTAAATATCACAACACTATATAGTCATAAAACCAATTAAAAACCAAAAACCTGCTGGTTAGTCATCCTCTTTAAGTAATCTCAATAATATAATAATCAATCAAAAAGATATATATATATATATATATATATATATATATATATATAATCATATGTGGTGCTCAATATTTGAGCAACCACACTGATAGAACCCGGGTTCAATAGGCTCACAAAACATAAAAGTGCAATGTGCAATAACAGTCAATAGGCAAGGATTATATCAAGCAAAACATGGATGATTCAACACAATAATAGGCAAAGTGCATAGTGCATAGCAAGAAAGACAATGTATAGAATGCAGAAGGTGCTGAGTATGATGCTGGAACTGCAAAGGCATGTGCAGTGAGGAGAGCGCTTACGTGACCCAGGAGGATGAATGAGAGGTGACCAGCAAGGAGGGACGCCCCCTGCAGACGACTCAACCGGTATCGCGGCAGTCACGCCGCTTTATCAAGAGAGGGGGATCCGGTATGTAACAGGCGGAAGACGCCAGGTTATATAGTGTATGGGGAAAGCGGCCACGTGAGCGCCAGACGCGCATCACGTGTTACCGCTGACGTCACCCATAGGAAAAATACGAGCGAGTGAGCTGGATGCAGGAAGCAATCGCTGGAGCGCATAGAGGTGTAAGTATGGAAGGAGAAGAGGGACAATGTTCAATGCGTGTATGAAGCAATGGAAGTTGCATATAGAGAAGGCAATATAGTACATTATTGTACACACAAATTATATAATTACAAATAAATGGCAAATACTTCTATCAACCCCCATATAAACATACAGTGGAATGAATAAACAGAGAAAATAAACATGCTAACATAAAATGTCCATAAGACCATCCACGGAGTAGTAGAAGCAAAGTCCATTTTCCACAGTGTGGGCATAGTCCATTTTTCCATAGCTTGACATCAATAAGTAAATCCTTGTCCATTTACAAAAACATTTTCTCTTGTTATCTGTTGTTCATCACTTTAGTAAACTGTTGTCCTCAGTATGAAACTATTCTTCTTGAACTTCGTCAGTCGATTACCTAAGGCATGGATTTCTCTTCCAGTCTCTTGGTGTAAATAACTTCTTTTCTCCTTCATGTATTTAAAAGTCTTCATCAATCTAGGCTTCATTCTTCACATTAGGCCTTTAATCATCTTGTACATATAATGTAGTTTAGTGCAGTCTTCTGTAGCACCAGCTTGATTGCTGTGTGTCATTATTGTGAACAGTTATCCCCTTGTTTCTCCTGTAGTATGGCTTTCTTCCTGTAACTTCTCATAACCTTGCTACCAATACAGAGGAGGGGAAGGGGTCAATGGCTACTTATTAGGGGTGGGACGACGAATCCGGCGAATCCACGAATCCCTCGAATATTAGGAAATATTCGAGATTCGTGGATTCGAATCCCGACCCCATTTTCCACTATACGAATCCGCCGAATCCCATCGCCGCGCACCCGCCGCTCGCACTCGTCCTCCTCCGACCCCTCCCGCGCCTCCTCCGCTCGCCCCCCCGCCCGCATAGTTACCATCTACTCACCTATCCATAGCGGAGCGCAGAGCGGCAGACTTCTCGCCGACTTCCTGGTTCCCCCTAGTGACCGGCTCTTACAATGACGTCATCAGTAAGAGCCAGTCCGGCCACTAGAGGGAACAGGGAAGTAACGAAGAGGTCTGCCGCTCTGCGCTCCACGGGAAAGGTGAGTAGATTATTATGCAGGGGTGAGCGGAGGAGGCACGGGGGGACGGAGGGGGCCGTGGGGGGGTTGGCGGGGGAGGGGGGTTCTATCTACCTACCTACCGACCTAACACTATCCCTACCTACCTACCTACAGGCCGCTATACCTACCTACCTACCTACCTACAGGCCGCTATACCTACTTACCTACAGGCCCCTATACCTACCTAAAGGCCCCCTATACCTACCTAAAGGCCCCCTATATGCACCTACCTGCCTACCTAAAGGCCCCTATACCTACCTAAAGGCCCCTATACCTACCTACCTAAAGGCCCCTATACCTACCTACCTACCTACCTACCTAAAGGCCCCTATACCTACCTACCTACAGGCCACTATACCTACCTACAGGCCTCAATACCTACCTACCTACCCACCTACCTACAGGCCCCCTATACATACCTACCTACCTAAAGGCACCTATACCTACCTACCGGACACTATACCTACCTACCTACAGGCCACTATACCTACCTACCGGCCACTATCCTTACCTACCTACCTACCTACAGGCTGCTATACCTACCTACCTACAGGCCGCTATACCTACCTACCTACCTAAAGGCCCCTATACCTACCTACCTACCTAAAGGCCCCTATACCTACCTACCTACCTACAGGCCACTATACCTACCTACAGGCCTCAATACCTACCTACCTACCTACCTACAGGCCCCTTATACATACCTACCTACCTAAAGGCACCTATACCTGCCTACCTACATACCTACCTATACTTAAGGCCTTATACCCTGCTACCTATACTGAAGGTCCCTTTACCTACCTACCTACCTAAAGGCCCCTATACCTACCTACCTACATACCTACCTATACTTAAGGCCCTATACCCTGCTACCTATACTGAAGGTCCCTTTGCCTACCTACCTACCTACACTGAAGGCACATGTACCTTACTACCTATACTGAAGGCCCCTATACCTAGCTACCTACCTATACTGAAGGCACATATACCCTGCTACCTATACTGAAGGCACATATACCCTGCTACCTATACTGAAGGCCCCTATACCTAGTTACCTACCAATACTGAAAGCACATGTACTGTGCTACCTATACTGAAGGCCCCTATACCTTGCTACCGATACTGAAGGCACATGTACTTTGCTACCGATACTGAAGGCCTCTATACCCGGCTACCTACCTATACTGAAGGCACATATACGCTGCTACCTATACTGAAGGCCCATATACCCTGCTACCTATACTGAAGGCCCATATACCCTGCTACTTATACTGAAGGCCCATATACCCTGCTACCTATACTGAAGGCCCATATACCCTGCTACCTATACTGAAGGCCCATATACCCTGCTACCTATACTGAAGGCCCATATTCCCTGACACCTATACTGAAGGCCCATATACCCTGCTACCTATACTGAAGGCCCATAAACCCTGCTACCTATACTGAAGGCCCCTATACCTTGCTACCTATACTGAAAGCTACCAATATTGAAGGCACCCATACCTAGCTAGCTATACTGAAGGCACCTTTACCTCGCTACCTATGCCTGGGTACCTATACTGCGGGCAACTATAACACGGATCACACAATTTTTATGTGCAGGATTCGTTAGATTCGGGATTCGAAAGGTTCGAGATATTCGAGAACCTTTTTAGATTCGGATCCGGATTCGGATTCGAAGAAATTGTGGATTCGTCCCATCCCTACTACTTATACTGTGGGTAGGGGGCTCCCTGGCTACTTATACAGAGAGGGGTGTGGGTTGGGAGGCCCACTGGTTACCTATACTGTGGGAGGGGAACAGGGGCTCCCTGGCAACCTATACAAAGAGGGTTGTGGGTGGGATGCATACTGGCTATTTATCAGGGCCGGTTCTAGGTGATAGGGGGCCCTGGGGCAGAAAAAAAAATAGGGGCCCCCCTAGATGACACTTGCTAACATGGATCCCACAACCAACTAAACCCCCATCACCACCAAAGTCCCCCCCCCCGGCTATCCCGCCTCCCGCCCCCCCCCCCCCCAACGCACATCCACGTTATTATAACATTATCATACATACATATGAATTGCCTGACTGACTTACTATTAAGATATACCAGTCAGTCAGGCTCCAGACAGGCTCTCTGAGTCCGCACACTGATGCCGCCACTCCAGTGATGACGCTGACGTCACGTGACGACGTCCTCTCCTCTTTCCTCGCAGGCATGGACATCCACGCACTAGCGTCCATGCCTGTGTAATGTGCATCCGGGAGGTGGAGCCGGCAGCGCTGAGTGGACGAGAGGACGGCTCAGGAGTCAGGACGCCGGGTAGTATCCATGGAGAGCTGACGCTGTAACCGGGGGTAGCGGTATGTATCTCTTCCTTCCTCCCCGTCCCCAGCTTTGGCCAGGCTCAAATTTTATAACTCGCGTTCTCCGCAACGCACCCGGCCGGCACCCACAATAGAGTCAGCAGCCCAGGACACAGGCGGCAGCAGCAGCAGGCATGTGCACGATGCACAGCACAGTGTCCCAGGCTGCGCAGATTTTTTATGTTTGCTGCCAGCGGGGGCAGGTGTTATATATACTATTCAAAAAATGTGGCAGTGGCAGAAAATATTTTTCTTTCAGGCAGGGCGTACACTCCCAGACAGTCACCAGAAACAGGCCTTATACCCTGCTACCTATACTGAAGGTCCCTTTACCTACCTACCTACCTAAAGGCCCCTATACCTACCTACCTACATACCTACCTATACTTAAGGCCCTATACCCTGCTACCTATACTGAAGGTCCCTTTGCCTACCTACCTACCTACCTACACTGAAGGCACATGTACCTTACTACCTATACTGAAGGCCCCTATACCTAGCTACCTACCTATACTGAAGGCACATATACCCTGCTACCTATACTGAAGGCACATATACCCTGCTACCTATACTGAAGGCCCCTATACCTAGTTACCTACCAATACTGAAAGCACATGTACTGTGCTACCTATACTGAAGGCCCCTATACCTTGCTACCGATACTGAAGGCACATGTACTTTGCTACCGATACTGAAGGCCTCTATACCCGGCTACCTACCTATACTGAAGGCACATATACGCTGCTACCTATACTGAAGGCCCATATACCCTGCTACCTATACTGAAGGCCCATATACCCTGCTACCTATACTGAAGGCCCATATACCCTGCTACCTATACTGAAGGCCCATATACCCTGCTACCTATACTGAAGGCCCATATACCCTGCTACCTATACTGAAGGCCCATATTCCCTGACACCTATACTGAAGGCCCATATACCCTGCTACCTATACTGAAGGCCCATAAACCCTGCTACCTATACTGAAGGCCCCTATACCTTGCTACCTATACTGAAAGCTACCAATATTGAAGGCACCCATACCTAGCTAGCTATACTGAAGGCACCTTTACCTCGCTACCTATGCCTGGGTACCTATACTGCGGGCAACTATAACACGGATCACACAATTTTTATGTGCAGGATTCGTTAGATTCGGGATTCGAAAGGTTCGAGATATTCGAGAACCTTTTTAGATTCGGATCCGGATTCGGATTCGAAGAAATTGTGGATTCGTCCCATCCCTACTACTTATACTGTGGGTAGGGGGCTCCCTGGCTACTTATACAGAGAGGGGTGGGGGTTGGGAGGCCCACTGGTTACCTATACTGTGGGAGGGGAACAGGGGCTCCCTGGCAACCTATACAAAGAGGGTTGTGGGTGGGATGCATACTGGCTATTTATCAGGGCCGGTTCTAGGTGATAGGGGGCCCTGGGGCAGAAAAAAAAATAGGGGCCCCCCTAGATGACACTTGCTAACATGGATCCCACAACCAACTAAACCCCCATCACCACCAAAGTCCCCCCCCCCCGGCTATCCCGCCTCCCGCCCCCCCCCCCCCCCCAACGCACATCCACGTTATTATAACATTATCATACATACATATGAATTGCCTGACTGACTTACTATTAAGATATACCAGTCAGTCAGGCTCCAGACAGGCTCTCTGAGTCCGCACACTGATGCCGCCACTCCAGTGATGACGCTGACGTCACGTGACGACGTCCTCTCCTCTTTCCTCGCAGGCATGGACATCCACGCACTAGCGTCCATGCCTGTGTAATGTGCATCCGGGAGGTGGAGCCGGCAGCGCTGAGTGGACGAGAGGACGGCTCAGGAGTCAGGACGCCGGGTAGTATCCATGGAGAGCTGACGCTGTAACCGGGGGTAGCGGTATGTATCTCTTCCTTCCTCCCCGTCCCCAGCTTTGGCCAGGCTCAAATTTTATAACTCGCGTTCTCCGCAACGCACCCGGCCGGCACCCACAATAGAGTCAGCAGCCCAGGACACAGGCGGCAGCAGCAGCAGGCATGTGCACGATGCACAGCACAGTGTCCCAGGCTGCGCAGATTTTTTATGTTTGCTGCCAGCGGGGGCAGGTGTTATATATGGCTATATATACATATACAAAGGGGGGGGGAGGCTCCCTGGCGACCGATATTGTAGTCGGGGAGAAGTGGGGGCTCCCAGGCTACCTATACAAAGGAAGGGAGGGGCTCACTGGCTACATATACAGAGGGGAGAGGGGCTCTCTGGCTACCTATACAGAGGGGAGGGTGGGGAGGCTCACTGGCTACCTATACTGTGGGAGGAGGGGCTCACTGGATACAGAAGGAAGGAGGGCCCACTGGCTGCCCAATAGGCTGTCAGTCACGTGACATCACTTGAGAGACAGCCTATTGGGCCAATCAGAGTGCGGGGATCAAGTCCTTTAATGTGACTGGCCCCGCTGGTACTCAGGGCGGGAGGAGTGGAGCCACGTTATGTTGTTAGAGTTGGCTATGCTGCAATTTAGCAGCATAGCGTGAGCTGAGTACCCACTCCCCGATTACGCATGATACGCTGCCATTAGCGCTCGTAGTGTGCAGGAACACTAAATTAAGGGCCTCTGATTCACTAGCATGCATAACAGCAGTTAACTTGTGCTGTTATGCTGCATTGAATTTAGGGAATCAAGCCCTTTGTAATTACGATAGTAAATATTGGTAATTTTTACTGATATTTTACTGTCGCATATCCTGACCCCATTCTCAATTAATCCCTCCCTCTATCAATGCCTAACCATGACCAACACCCCAACCAGTGCTTAACCCTAGCCAACCCCTCTAACAGATGCCTAACCCTAACCGGCCCCCCAACTGATGCCTAACCCAGTGGCTTTGACACCCGGTGCTGAAAATTCAGATAGCACCCCCCCCCCCCAAAAATGTAAATGAGTGAGTGTGACAGCTACCACTGTCCTGTATGACTACAGTAGGGATTTCATTGTGCGATTCTCTGAGGGAAATGTCTATGTACCATGTACTTCTCTTTTGGAGTACTATGTAAAGCGCTGAAGAGAAAGATATCACTGCTATATAAATACATAATAATAATATGGGAGACTATGACTAAGGTAGGATTAGAGTGTGAGCTCCTCTGAGGACAGTCAGTGACATGACTGTGTACTCTGTAAAGTGCTGCAGAAGATGACAGTGCTATATAAATACATACCAATAATACAGTGGGATGCGAAATTTTGGGCAACGTTGTTAATCGTTATGATTTTCCTGTATAAATTGTTGGTTGTTATGATAAAAAAATGTCAGCTAAATATATCATATAGGAGACACACACAGTGATATTTGAAAAGTGAAATGAAGTTTATTGGATTTACAGAAAGTGTGCAATAATTGTTTAAACAAAATTAGGCAGGTGCATAAATTAATTTTATTGATTCCTAAACCTTTAGAACGAATTATTGGAACACAAATTGGCTTGGTAAGCTCAGTGACCCCTGGCCTACATACACAGGGGAATCCAAATATGAGAAATAGTATTTAAGGGGGTCAATTGTAAGTTTCCCTCCTCTTTATTTTTCTCTGAAGAGTAGCAACATGGGGGTCTCAAATGACCTGAAGACAAATCTTGTTCACCATCATGGTTTAGGGGTAGGATATCGAAAGCTGTCTCAGAGATTTCAGCTGTCTGTTTCCACAGTTAGGAACATATTGAGGAAATGGAAGACCACAGGCTCAGTTCAACTTAAGGCTCGAAGTGGCAGACCAAGAAAAATCTTGGATAGACAGAAGCAACGAATGGTGAGAACAGTCAGAGTCAACCCACAGACCAGTACAAAAGACCTACAATATCATCTTGCTGCAGATGGAGTCACTGTGCATCGTTCAACCATTCGGCGCACTTTACACAAGGAGATGCTGTTTGTGAGAGTGATACAGAGGAAGCCTTTTCTCCGCCCACAGCACAAACAAAGCCACTTGAGGTATGCTAAAGCACATTTGGACAAGCCAGCTTCATTTTGGAATAAGGTGCTGTAGACTGATGAAACTAAAATTGAGTTATTTGGGCATAACAAGGGGCATTATGCATGCAGGAAAAACAACACAATATTCCAAGAAAAACACCTGCTACCTACAGTAAAATATGGTGGTGGTTCCCTCACGCTGTGATCCTGTGTGGCCTGTGCAGGTACTGGGAATTTTGTCAAAGTTGAGGGACGCATGGATTCCACTCAGCAGATTTTGGTCAGAGCCCAATGTCCAGGAATCAGTGACAAAGTTGAAGTTGCGCCGGGGCTGGATCTTTCAACAAGACAACCCTAAACACTGCTTAAAATCCACTAAGACATTCATGCAGAGGAACAAGTACAACGTTCTGGAATGGCCATCTCAGTCCCCAAACCTGAATATAATTGAAAATCTGTGGTGTGAGTTAAAGAGAGCTGTCCATGCTCGGAAGCCATCAAACCTGAATGAACTAGAGATGTTTTGTAAAGAGGAATGGTCCAAAATACCTTCAAACGGAATCCAGGCTCTCACTGGAACCTATAGGAAGCATTTAGAGGCTGTGATTTCTGCAAAAGGAGGATATACTAAATATTGATTTCATTTCTTTTTTGTGGTGCCCAAATGTATGCACCTGCCTAATTTTGTTTAAACAATTATTGCACACTTTCTGTAAATTCAGTAAACTTAATTTCACTTCTCAAATATCACTGTGTGAGTCTCCTATATGATATATTTAACTGACTTTTTTTTACTGTAACAACCAACGATTTATACAGGAAAATCATGATGATTAACAACGTTGCCCAAACTTTCGCATCCCACTGTATGATAAGATATTTGACTATGACTATGGTAGCATTAGATTGTCAGCCTAGTAAAGTAGCACAGCATGTACACCCAAATGACAGTTACATTAGCCTGCTCACCCAAATAAAACAATTATGGTAACCATACATCTAGTGATGATGAGAAGAATCGACCAAGAGGCAAATCTCTCTCTAACCAAATCTGATTAGAGAGAGATCTGTCAGCTGCCTATACACCGCAGACCAATTCCCGATCAATTCCATGCTAAAATCAATCCGGAATCAGCCTTGTGTCAACGCATCTGCCGCGGCACCAACACGACGCCATCCCCCTAATGTGTTATGTGCCCCCCAGTGCCCTATACATTAATTGTCCGCTTATTCTTTGCTGTCTCCAGGCGCAGTCCTTCATCCATACACATGCCTCACGTGGTTGCCAGCGTATGTGCAGGCGCAGGTGTGACATCACACACTCCCCCAGTTACTCCGGCAACCACATGGGGCACATGTATGGACGAAGGACTGTGCCTGGAGACAGCAGAGGATAAGCAATGACCACGGATAGCTAATGTATAGTGCACTGCGGAGCACTTTACACATTAGGAAGGACAGTTTTGTTGAGTTCATTGCTTGTCACAATATTGCTCACCATTACAGCTGCGCACCTGATCGAGTAAGTCGGCCCTACATCTTGTAGCATGTCCGACCACTTAATGCAACAATTTCAGCCTGAAATTGGTTGCATAGTCAATCAGGCAGCCCCAATTTTCATCCGATTCCGATTATAATAATCAAATTGGATGGTTGATTGGCCACCATTTGCCTGATGTATGGCCACCTTTACACAGCATGCCCACCCACATAACACAGGCAGCATGCCCACACAAGTAATACAGTTAGCATGCCCAATTAGCTGGATACACCCATCAGCACAGAGGTAACAGAAGAGGAGTAGAGGGTGGCAGATAGGGGACATCAGGGGAGCGTAGGGTGCTATAGAAGTTACAGGAGGGGAGGGTGCTATAGAAGTGATAGGAGAGGAGTGTGGCAGAGAGGGGTTAGCAGGGGAGCGGAGGGTGGCAGAAAGGTGACAGCAGGGAAGGGGTGGCAGAGAGGTAACAGGTGGGTAGGGTGGCAAAGAGGGGTCAACAGGGGAGGGTGGTATAGAGGTGACAGGAGGGGAGGATGGCAGAGAGGTGTCAGCAGGGGAGGGGAGGGTGGTATAGAGGTGACCTACTCTCTATAAAACATAAGATGACGCAATATTTGAAGAATTGGATAATGAAGATAAAGGGGATGAAGTCAGCGATACTGACTCTTTGGATGTACTGTATATGACGATCATTCAGAACTTATTGATGAGTCAGTGAGAATGCTGTTTGAGAATAGCAGTGAATATTCATGGCTTTTAGTACAATTTACCATAATTGGACAGTGTATTACCAAGAGAAATAGCATTTATAAGATACCATAGAAAACACTGTTGTTCTCAGGTGCTCAGTTAAATTTTGACAGCCAGCAATTTCATTTTGAATGTTTTGAATTTATGTTATTTGATATTTAAAAGTTCATGATTTCACTGTATGCATTCTATAGTCAGAATAAATAAAAACCAAAAAGGCACACTTTCCTGGATCGACGTATTCTTTAATCATCGAAAGTTCCAGCTTAAGAGAGTCATATATTTGGGTCGACTTATATTCAAGTATATACGGTATAGCCAAGGATGTCCTTCGATGCAAAGAAAGCATCCAAGAACTCTTAAAATGCAGGAATAGAATTTGCAATAACTACTAACTGTGGTAAGATGCTCAGCATTGGTGGATGGGTAGAACAACTACCCCATGACCATGCTTCAGGCTGGAGGGTGTCTTGCTGAAAGCAGTCTGAACTGAAGGTCAGTGAACTAACATGGAGCAATGCAAAGCGTTTTATGAAAAAATACATACATTTTTGTTAATATTTAAAGGTCTCAGCAAAATTATCTCTGCCATTTGCACAGTCTTCAGGGCACACCTTGCCCTTTGGTGTCATTGAAAAATATTTTTTTGTTTTGTCTGCTACTTATAATCCCAGTACTGTATCTTTATGTTTCATTTTTGTTATGTAACTTTACAGAATTCTATTACCCTTTAAAATTAATCAATGTATTTGCTTATTCACAGCTTTGGCTCATGCCTGCATTTGGTGCTCGTCCTCAGTTAAAGAACAATCTAGAGCTGAATTTCTATGGACCTTCAGTTTGGACCATAATTACTAATATCTGTCTTCCTTTCGGCATATTCTACCGTATGCATGGAGCTGCTAGCCTCTTAGAAGTTTTCAGCATGTCCTAGCCAATGGATGTCTTTAAAAAATAAAGCAAAGTAAAGAAATGTGGAATAATGCAAACTTTGTGATGGGCACATACGTTGCAGAAATACAGAGACTCATGAGTAGGGAGAAGAAAGTAGTTTGGAGTTCAAAAAGCACCACAAATGAAAATATTTAACCTTACTGTGTCTTACCAAACTATCTAAAGCATCCCTAAATTTAGTCTGGAGATTTTTTGGCTAAATCTTTGTATGTATTTTGGGCTTTTCTTGTAAAATCACTGAAAAGAAAACTATTTGTAACTGTGCAAGGGGTTATTGCATAAAAGTGAAGGAACTGAAAAACAAATATGCTACTCATAGCAGTTGCAACCTGTTTTTTGGGGTCTTGTAGTGAGTAAACTAATTTGCTTTAAGCAGAAACAAACCACTTCACTTCAGTTTCTTTTTTCTTCCTTTATAAAATTACCCTGTAAAACTACCAAAATGCTTTCTTCTGAACTAGGCCTCATATGCTTGTGGGGAGTTTAGACTACCCTGAGCTTTAGATTCTAAGGTCTACAGGTAACAGTCTGTACTCACTGTTCAGTGTATCAGTGGTGTAGTAGCTACAGATCTAGAATCTCCCTCCTATTCTTTTAGTTTAGAAAAACGACCCCACCACCATGCTTCAAATCTTGCCTATATATATTTTGAAAGCAGTCCCATTAACCCAGGGGGACTTTTGGGTGCTTTCATTTTTGCCTCATTCAGGCCCAGGAAATGGCCAGGTAATACACAACTGGGCCTAACCTGAAACTGTAACCTGAAGATGGAGGCTGCCATTTCAAGCTTTGAATTAATATTTAGGTCAGTTAATTTACCTTGAAGGAGTTGCCTACATGTGGTCTCAAGCTTTCTGTAATATATATTTGCAGCACCGTATAATCAAGTATATGTCAAAGCAGACATCTCCTTTAATTTCACTCTACTCATGAATAGACTCAACCTTTCCATGCATTATATAGCATGTGTTATATAATAAAAATACCTCTTTAATAGAATAAGTAAACAGTCCCCTGAGCTGTTGCCCATAGCCTAGGTACTTGCACTTAGTTGTTTCCTGTCCAGCTGAATTCGAGTTTGTTAGCCACTCTCTGTAGACCCAGAAAGACAATAATTTGAAGTAGCTTGCTGTTTCAGTACACCTTGTTTTTGCTGTAGTTAATACATCATGCACCCACTACCTGCTCTGACAGCAGAAGTGTAGGTTTGGTCCATGCAGAAAACCATCAGAGGAACAAGGTGGGACCCAGCCTGAACTTGCCAGACACTGGAAACTGGTGCTGTTGTCAGCGTCAGGATACTCTGTGAAAGAGAGGGAGCAAACACAGTGGGGTCTGGCTACCACTTTGGAGACAACAGGGATGGGGATATATGGAAGAACACTGTCTTGGGCCTGGTCACAACTGTAGTGTTTGTGACCCCTCCTCCTACACACCCTTAATGTAGAATGAAGAATTAGCGTATTTCTGGGTGTTACAGTTGTAGTGCTCAGAGACAGTGCCCAGCTGTGGTTATGTTCACATCGATTTCTTCTGCTACTGAAAAGTAAAAATGTACACACACAGTCTTATTCAGGTGACAAACCAGTCCAGGTATGATGGATCCATGAGGTTTCTAACTGTTCAGAAGAAACTTAGTAAATCAAACCTCATGCATGTCACTCTTTAATAGGTGCATGCATCTAGTGGATATGCACTATATGCTGTGAAGCTACCAGCAATTTCTTGCTGGCCAATGACTGGTTTGGTATTTAGTCCAGTACTCAAGTGTGAATGGAGCAAAATGTTTGTGCGACTGAATGTAACTACATTAGCGAATGTGCATTTACCTTTGTAAATTATGTGTGCATGTAAATAAAAAATATTTCTTGAAAATGAAATAATTATATTACTGCATAGTCAGTTTTCCAACACTTTCTCCAAACTGTAGTTGAAATTTTTGTAATAAAGTATAATTTTAAAATGTGTTGCAATCTTTATTTTTTGGGGGCTGCAAAACCAATAAAAGTACTTTAATGCTTGAGTTTCTATTAGACCTAGTAATAATCAAAGGCACATAAAATTATGTAACTATGATAAAATTCTCATTCTCAGTTTACAGCTGGACTAATATGCTTACATAAGCCATATTATAAGATAGAAAAGTTAAGTTCCTTTGGGCTCTGGAAGGTTTGTAAAAATTTAAATGGAACAGCATCTATTTTTTTCTTTTCAAAACTTATGAAAGATTATAATAACCCACGCCAATAAGTCAGCAGCTAAGTGAACAGGTGACCCTCAAAACCACAATCAAAATTACAATCTAGAGTCCACAGGCTAGTTAAAAAGTATTCAACTTTATTCAGTTTTAAAAACAGTACAAACCACTGATTTTAAGCTAAAAATGGCACCTACCTCTCTTAACCTCCTTAGCGGTAACCCCGTGCTGGACACGGGGTAAGCCACCGTGGAGGATTCCTCAGGCCCTGCTGGGCCGATTTGCATAATTTTTTTTCAAACACGCAGCTAGCACTTTGCTAGCTGCGTGTTTGTTGCGATTGCCGCCGCTCGCCGCCGATGCGCCGCTACCCGCCGCGATACAGGCCCCCCGCATACCCCTTGCGCAGCCTGGCCAATCGGCGCCAGGCTGCGCTATGGGGTGGATCGGAATTCTCTGTGATGTCACGACGTCAGCGACGTCAATGACGTCACTCCAGGATTTCCTTAAGGGCAAGCGGCGCCGGCGGCAATCTAACGGTACAAGGGGAGGCCGCAGGGAGGGGGGAAGCATGTAGCTAGCGCTAGGCTAGCTACATGCTAAAAAAAAAAAGTGAGAAAAACCCTCCCGCGGCCGCGCAGCCGCACAATTCATACCGCCAGGGAGGTTAAAACTATTTGCCACCACACTCACAAAATCACTCACACTCACTGCAGTGAGAAATTTTGAGGCAAAACATCTTTCAAAGTGGGATCCCAGTAAAAAAATCTGTTGCATTCCACTGTAAAAATCACTTAAAAATGATCCATTGCACACTCTTAATAAGAGATATATTAGTCCTCCTTTGATAGAATAGTCACTTAGCAGTAAGTTACTGATGATTCGTTCCAGAGAGCATATATTGTATCAATCAGCAATGCATTGCATACTCATCGAATGCTGGAATTTGCTTAGAAGGAAAAATTTGCATAAGCCAGCCTGTAAATCCAGTCATACATTACCCTCCCGGCGTCTGGATGAAATAGAACCATCACCCGCTGCCTCATTCTATCGTCTTCACTGGTCAGGCTTTAGCATGGAGAGGCGATACTTTCCATGGTGCAAGGGATGTGAGGCAGTCACACTGAAAGCCTGGTTCCACGATCTGTGACCCAGGAAGTGGTGCGCTCCACGCTGACCAGGGCACTCCTTCCAGTGACGTCACTGCTGTGTGTTGGATGCTTACGTTTCAAGGGGTATGCCCCTCTTCATCAGAGCTGCCAATCACCGCCTTCTGCCAGCTTATAAGCGTTCATCCAAGGTCTAAGCACTCCCCTTTTGTCATAGCAAGCTTATGCAGCTCTGCCTGCATGTATACTACCTTCTATGCAGCCCTGTGATACAAAATCTTGCATTTAAAACAGTTTCAGCTTATTTGTGTGACATCTTTCAATTCTATACGACGCTGTCCCCACATCCCCTGGTCACACCCCCGCATCCGTCCTGCAACGGAATCTGGAACAGGTCAGATCTAACCACTTACATTGTGTTTGCTGTCAAGTCGGAAAATATGTGTGTAAATGCCTGCTGATGGAAATAAAAGTCTATGCGAGTTGAGAAGCGGTGCACGGGCTTTTCTGTTTGTTCTGCATTGACATTGTGTTTTTCCTGCCCGGATGCACGCTTCTTCTACGCATGCCAGTGTATCAAGCAGAGTGAAGTGGAACAGGACGGGGTACACTATCTAAGGTGCAGCTGACCTTATCACCCCCTCATCCCTGAGTGCCGGACGTAACCATTTTCTTTTTTGTACAGTATTCCATAATTATCTTCACAGTTAATCTTATTATAATGAAAAGGTTAACAAAATAATGATAGAAAACAAATATAATAAAGCATACAAAATGAATAAAATATCCTATTCAAGATATTAGTTTTTGCTAATTTATCTTTAGTTATGGCACTACATAATGTACTTTTTCAGATTCATTGATAAGAAAGGAGGCGCCCAATTCGTAAATTTGTATAGGTTATATCAGAGCTTGTATCGAATGACACGTGCTCTTAATAATTGTAATAATATGTACATAGGCGCTCCTATACACAGCTCGCTTTGGAGCCGGCACTCATTTGACCTGAGGAAGCGGCTTCACGCCGAGAAACGCGTTGTCACAGTGCTGTTTGCATATAATAAATGAAAAGATATTCTATTTTATTACGAGTCAAAGGTTTCAATTATTAAGAGCACGTGTCATTCGATACAAGCTCTGATATAACCTATACAAATTTACGAATTGGGCGCCTCCTTTCTTATCAATTTATATACTGTACCCTACCTAGTAGGGTTTTTCGTTCCCGCCTGTAGAGCGGGCCGAATATTTTTTCATTTGGAGTTGCGACCGATACCTAGCAAGAAAAGGCCGAGTGGGGACGGTATTTCCCCATCTGCGCTAATGAGTGGTTGCCTCTTTGGAGCAACCCAGACTTGTGAGTATATTTTCACCAGAATTATCTCACCCTAAACCCAATAAGACGATATCACAACAGATTGGGCTCCCGGTGGTTGGGTGCATTTTTGTTTGTGTTTCACCAGTTTTTCAGATTCATAATTCCCTATCTGAATGCATTGTCCCATGGCAACAATCATCATTTCAATTCAAAAATGTATATAGCTCAAAGTCACAGTTTAGCCCCATAGGGACCATTGTGTCCATTTGGTATATCCATAAAGATTCTGTTGTTGATAGTTTCAGTTTCCTAATATGGTCTCCCCTCTCCAATCTTTTTCCACTCTTTGTAGTGCACACAAGGAGGAGTCTTGTAATGAGCATTGGTGGAACTCTTTGTAGTGTGCAGATAGAGAATGCTTTTCAAAACCTCTGTTGATATTATAGAGATGTTCTCCTAATCTTTTCTTCATTGCTCTTTTAGTTCTTCCTATATATTGCTTGCCACAGGGGCAACTTATCATGTAAATGACTCCTTTACTTGAACAGGAAAAATTGCCCATTATGGAAAATGTATTGCCATTAGAAAATGACATCTCTTCATGCATCACTCTCACACCTCTGTCTGGTGGCCTCACACATTCCACAATCACCACATCGCTGGTGCTATAATCTGTCCCACATTGGATGTTTTTCTGAATATAATTCTGGGATGTTCCTCAGTTTTAGGGTTTAACATCTCATCTTACCTCAAGATATCCCAATATTTCTTCACAATCCCTTTAATCTTCCCTGCCTGTTCACAATAGTCTAGCAACAAAGCAGTGACTTAATTGTTCTGAGATTCTTCCAAGTTCTTAAAGCGGAATATAACCCTGCATTTCAACTTTGCTCTAAAACATTATTTACAGTATATTATATGCAACCAGCATTTTTTTTTTTACTAGACCAGCATTGGAAGGGTTACACAGGGCTTTAAAGTCCCTAGAGATTTCTGCAGACGAATCCGAACTTGAGTTAGATACTTTTTGTTTACAAATATGTGTTTATTGTGACTCATCTCTCTCACTGAGAAGGAGCTTGGAGGACAGCCAAAGAGATGTATCTATTGATAAACAGTTACACACTAACTAAATAGAATGTAACTATCTGAATGTCTGCACGGAACTTAAAACCTCTGTGTTTAACCCTTCCAATGCTGGTCTAGTAAAAAAAAAAAATGCTTTTTGCATATAATATGCTGTAAATAATGTTTTAGAGCAAAGTTGAAATGCAGGGTTATATTCCGCTTTAACTGCCAATAATCTCTCTCTCTACTGACATCACCTGTTTCTTTCAAAGCTTTTTCCAAGGATTCACCATTATACCATTTTTCCAGAAAATGGTCATTTAATACTTCAATTTCCATATTTAGATCCTTGGGCCTGGAACTGTTGCGTTTCAGACGAAGAAACTGTCCCCTGGGGATATTTGAAAGCCAATTGGATAAATGACAACTGTCAATGTTTATAAAACTATTACAGTCCACTGGTTTAACCACTTTACCCCCGCCCGTACGAATTTCTCCATCCCTTTTTCCATCCTTTAACCCCCAGGGACGGAGAAATCCGTACTTTCCGCGCTCCCGCCGCTGCCCGCGCTCCTGCTCGTAAACACGCCACCCGCCGCTAGTAAACACGCCGCCTCCCCCTCGCCCGGAGATCAGTGAACGGGAAAATCCATTCCCGTTCGTTGATCTAAGCCCCGCAATGATCCGCTGCTCTCCGATGGGCAGCGCGATCATTGTGGAAAAAAAACAAACACTCACAGCCTCCTACTACTTCCTGCGAGCGTCCGGAAGGACGCTCGCAGGTCGCAATAAACAAAAAATTGCTGTTGCCATCTTGTGGCCAAATAGTAAAACTACACACTAAGCATTTTTTACATAGAAATAAATTAGTTATACACAAAAAATTAACTCATTACCTCCCACACTCCCCATTTTTTTTTTTTTGTAATTAAAAAAAAAATTAAAAAATTTACAATTAAAAAAATACATAAATAGTTACCTTAGGGACTGAACTTTTTAAATATTTATGTCAAGAGGGTATAACACTGTTAAAATTAGGGATGGACGCAAAACTGAAAAAAATGCACCTTTATTTCCAAATAAAATATTGGCGTCAAACATTGTGATAGGGACATAATTTAAACGGTTTTATAACCGGGACAAAAGGGCAAATACATTTCATGGGTTTTAATTACAGTAGCATGCATTATTTAAAAACTATAATGGCCGAAAACTGAAAAATAATTAATTTTTTCCCACATTTTTCCTATTTTCCAATTAAAACACATTTACAATAAAATAATTCTTGGCATAATGTCCTACCTAAAGAAAGCCTAATTGGTGGCAGAAAAAACAAGATATAGTTCATTTCATTGCGATAAGTAATGATAAAGTTATAGACGAATGAATGGAAGGAGCGCTGAAAGGTGAAAATTGCTCTGGTGCTCAGGGGGTAAAACCCTTCAGTGGTGAAGTGGTTAAAATATGTTCTAGTATGTAATTTATTAGATTCCATAAAGACTGTGAGATCCAAGAAATTAACCTTGGTCTCACTGTACTCAGCTGTAAAGGTAAGATTGTAATTATTACAGTTAATATCCCCACGGAATTTATCCAAGGACGAACTCCTCCCTCTCCATATGAAGAAGGTGTCGTCTATGAATCTACGCCAAAACAGAAGGTTCGTGCTGCAGCACATGGACCACTGTACAAGGATATGCTCCTCCCAATGGGCCATGTATAAATCCGCAAAGGCCAGCATGAACCTCGTGCCCATCGCCGTTCCAGTGCACTGTAAATAAAAACTGTGATCAAAATAAAAATAATTATAATTTAATATATATTCCATACTCTCTAACATAAATGCCATTTGTTCTGCTTTCAAAGTTTTGTCCTGTAAGAGAAAATATTCAGCAGCTTTTAATCCCATTTCATGCTCAATTACTGTATATAATGAGCTAACATTAATGGTGCATAATATGTCACCCATTTGCCAGTCAATATTAGACAGTTAACTCAGAAAATTACCAGTATCTTTCAGATAAGCTGGAGTATTGACCACTTCTTTTTGTAAGAAACCATCAACATATTTGGACATATTTAGACTTAAAGAACCTTTATCACTTAAAATCCTTTCCCAATAATTGTCTGTGGACTTGGGATGGATTGCCTTTCTCTTTTATTTTTATTTCTCCTTTCTTTTATCTTTTTGTCTACCTTGACCATCTATCTTGTGTGTGCCTAAAGCTGCTCTATAATCTAAGAATTGAGGTTTAGAACTGTCAGGCCTGCGGAGCTTACCTCCGCTGCGGCGACCAGCAGCGCGTCTGCGACTTCCGGGTCGCCTGGCCGCGTTGCCAGAGATGACATCAGCGGCTCGTCAGCTGGGCCTCACTCGCAGGGAGAGAAAGAGGTTGGACGCACATGCTGTTTGCGTCACACCTCTTATGCCTTTAGGAAGCATGTCAGCTGACAGCCGGTCAGCTGACACGCAGGGCTCCACCTCCATATGCTGATTGCTGGGCAGGATGGAGGCGTGGTTGCACTCCCACCTCGGGCTATTTAGTCTCACTCTGCCAGTCTCTCATTGTCTGTTGTAGCTAACACTTCACTGTGAAGGCTTCAGACCTTAGTCAGATCCGTGTGTGCTTTGAATCGGCAGGAACCCGGGGATTTCACACTAGCTCAGGAATAAATATATATTATTGTGATTGTATTATTTGACCTCTGCCTTGCTCTTACTACTCTTTTGCCTAACGATTCTGTACCTTTGCCTATCTGATCTGTGGCCGACCTTTGCCTGAATACTCACTCTGATTTTGCCTAACGATTCTGTACCTTATCTGTCAGATCTGTTACCGACCCGATTTGTTGACCAATCTATTATTTAACCGAGACAATATTGCCTTCTACTGTCTGCAGGCGATTCCCTTATTGGAAACCTCTGATACCTGTCCGTCTGCTAGTGCTCTCATTTTCACTAGCAGATTGTTACAATAACTTAACCACTTGAGGACCACAGTCTTTCTACCCCTTAAGGACCAGAGCCTTATTTTCCATTCAGACCACTGCAGCTTTCACGGTTTATTGCTCGGTCATACAACCTACTATCTAAATGAATTTTCCCTCCTTTTCTTGTCACTAATACAGCTTTCTTTTGGTGCTATTTGATTGCTGCTGCACATTTTACTTTTTATTATATTCATCAAAAAAGACATGAATTTTGTCAAAAAAAATATTTTTTTAACTTTCTGTGATAAAATTTGTCAAATAAAGTAAAATTTCTGTATACATTTTTGTCCAAATTTATTGTGCTACATGTCTTTGATTAAAAAAACCATTCAGTGTATATTTATTGGTTTGGGTAAAAGTTATAGCGTTTACAAACTATGGTGCAAAAAGTGAATTTTCCCATTTTGAAGCATCTCTGACTTTTCTGACCACCTGTCATGTTTCATGAGGGGCTAAAATTCCAGGATAGTATAAAACCCCCCCAAATGACCCCATTTTGGAAAGAAGACATCCCAAAGTATTCACTGAGATGCATGGTGAGTTCAAAGAAGATTTTATTTTTTGTCACAAGTTAGCGGAAAATGACACTTTGAGATAAACAAAAAAAACAAAGTTTCCATTTCTGCTAACTTGTGACAAAAAAAAATGAAATCTGCCACAGACTCACCAAGCCCCTCTCTGAATACCTTGAAGTGTCTACTTTCCAAAATGGGGTCATTTGTGGGGTGTGTTTACTGTCCTGGCATTTTGGGGGGTGCTAAATTGTAAGCACCCCTGTAAAGCCTAAAGGTGCCCATTGGACTTAGGCTGCAAAAAAGTGCCACACATGTACCGCTGTACTCAGGAGAAGTAGTATAATGTGTTTTGTGGTGTATTTTTACATATACCCATGCTGGGTGGGAGAAATATCTCTGTAAATGACAATTTTTTGATTTTTTTACACACAATTGTCTATTTACAGAGATATTTCTCCCACCCAGCATGGGTATGTGTAACAATACACCACAAAACACATTATACTACTTCTCCTGAGTATGGCGATACCACATGTGTGGCACTTTTTTGCACCCTAACTGCGCTAAGGGGCCCAACATCCTATGAGTACCTTTAGGATTTCACAGGTCATTTTGAGGCATTTTAGGGGCCCAAAACCGTGAGGAGTAGTCTGGAAACCAAATGCCTCAAAATGACTGATCAGGGGTATAAGCATCTGCAAATTTTGATGACAGGTGGTCTATGAGGGGGCGAATTTTGTGGAACCGGTCATAAGCAGGGTGGCCTCTTAGATGACAGGTTGTATTGGGCCTGATCTGATGGATAGGAGTGCTAGGGGGGTGACAGGAGATGATTGATGGGTGTCTCAGGGGGTGATTAGAGGGGAAAATAGATGCAATCAATGCACTGGGGAGATGATCGGAAGGGGGTCTGAGGGGGATCTGAGGGTTTGGCCGAGTGATCAGGAGCCCACACGGGGCAAATTAGGGCCTGATCTGATGAGTAGGTGTGCTAGGGGGTGACAGGTGGTGACAAGAGGTGATTGATGGGTGTCTTAAGGTGTGATTAGAGGGGGGAATAGATGCAAGCAATGCACTCGCAAGGTGATCAGGGCTGGGGTTTAAGGGTGTTCTGAGAGTGTGGGCGGGTGATTGGGTGCCCTAAGGGCAGATAGGGGTCTGATCTGATGGGTAGCAGTGACAGGTGGTGACGGGGTGATTGATGGGTGATTGATGGGTAATTAGTGGGTGTTTAGAGGAGAGAACAGATGTAAGCAATGCACTTGGGAGGTGATCTGACGGCGGGTTTGCAGGTGATCTGATGGTGTGGGTGGGTGATCAGATTGCCCGCAAGGGGCAGGTTAGGGGCTGATTGATGGGTGGCAGTGACAGAGGGTGACAGGGGGTGATTGATGGGTGATTGACAGGTGATTGACAGGTGATCAGTGGGTTATTACAGGGAAGAACAGATGTAAATACAGTAATGCACTGGCGAATTGATAAGGGGGGTCTGAGGGCAATCTGAGCGTGTGGGCGGTTGATTGGGTGCCCGCAAGGGGCAGATTAGGGTCTAATCTGATGGGTAACAGTGACAGGTGGTGATAGGGGGTGATTGATGGGTAATTAGTGGGTGTTTAGAGGAGAGAACAGATGTAAACAATGCACTTGGGAGGTGATCTGACGGCAGGTTTGCGGGCGATCTGATGGTGTGGGTGGGTGATCAGATTGCATGCAAGGGGCAGGTTAGGGGCTGATTGATGGGTGGCAGTGACAGGGAGTGATTGATGGGTGATTGATAGGTGATCAGTGGGTTATTACAGGGAAGAACAGATGTAAATAATGCACTGGCGAATTGATAAGGGGGAGTCTGAGGGCAATCTGAGCGTGTGGGCGGTTGATTGGGTGCCCACAAGGGGCAGATTAGGGTCCAATCTGATGGGTAACAGTGACATGTGGTGATAGGGGGTGATTGATGGGTGATTGATGGGTATTTAGTGGGTGTTTAGAGGAGAGAACAGATGTAAACAATGCACTTGGGAGGTGATCTGACGGCGGGTTTGCGGGCGATCTGATGGTGTGGGTGGGTGATCAGATTGCCCGCAAGGGGAAGGTTAGGGGCTGACTGATGGGTGGCAGTGACAGGGGGTGACAGGAGGTTATTGATGGGTGATTGACAGGTCATTGACAGGTGATCAGTGGGTTATTACAGGGAAGAACAGATGTAAATAATGCACTGGCGAATTGATAAGGGGGAGTCTGAGGGCAATCTGAGCATGTGGGCGGTTGATTGGGTGCCCGCAAGGGGCAGATTAGGGTCTAATCTGATGGGTAAAAGTGACAGGTGGTGATAGGGGGTGATTGATGGGTGATTGATGGGTAATTAGTGGGTGTTTAGAGGAGAGAACAGATGTAAACAATGCACTTGGGAGGTGATCTGATGGCGGGTTTGCGGGCGATCTGATGGTGTGGGTGGGTGATCAGATTACCCGCAAGGGGCAGGTTAGGGGCTGATTGATGGGTGTCAGTGACAGGGGGTGATTGACAGGTGATTGACAGGTGATCAGTGCGTTATTACAGGGGGGATAGATGCATACAGTACACAGGTGGGGGGGGGGGGTCTGGGGAGAATCTGAGGGGTGGGGGTGATCAGGAGCCCCCAAGAGGCAGTTAGGACCTAAAATAAAAAAATAGCGTTGACAGATAGTGACAGGGAGTGATTGATTGGTGATTAGGGGAGTAATTGGGTGCAAACAGTGGACTGGGGGTTGGGCAGGGGGGTCTGAGGGGTGCTGTGGGCGATCAGAGGGAAGGAGGGGGGGCAGGATCAGTGTGTTTGGTGCAAACTAGGGTGGCTGCAGCCTGCCCTGGTGGTCCCTCGGACACTGGGACCACCAGGGCAGGAGGCAGCCTGTATAATACACTTTATATACATTACAATGTGTATCATACACTTTGTAGCGGCGATCGTGGGGTTAACAACCCGCCGGCGCTTTCGAACGGCTGGCAGTTTGTCGTCGCGGGTTGGTGGAGCCAGCTGCCGGGGGAAGCGCACGTCACCAGTGACGCGATCGCTCCCCCGGCATGCCGAAAGGACGCAATGCCCATGGGCGTATTGCGGTCCTTCCGGCATCAATTTTGCCGCCGCCCATCGACTGTGGGCGGTCGGCAAATGGTTAATGACCTCAGAGTTCGAACTTCCTTTGCTGATTTATCAAGTTTGGGTGATTTGGGACTTTCTATGGACAGTACAGAGTATATATTGTGCACTGTTGCTTTAATCTTTGAAATGGCATCTTCCAAATGCTTCTTCTTCAGATTAAGCCCTGATGTTTCTTCTAAATTGAACCTCAAATTATTGCCAGTTATGCTTGTACAGTTCCAACCTGTAGCTCCTGTTGCTCTATTCAGAGCAACATCACTATCAGACCTCATTGAATGGAATGATCCATCTAAAGTGATTTGCGCAGGAGTCTCAGAGCCAGGCGGATCACCACATTCATATAAATTCGTCATGGCCTGGGGCTCGAGCACAGCAAACGCCAGTTGTAATTGAATCTCTGGATCCATCTGGGAAACTCCAAAGCCGATGCTGCCAGTATGAGTCTCCAGGTCAGCTGGACCATCAGTATTATTCACATCCACCACGGCCTGGGACCCAGAGGCTGTTCCTGCAGCCAGCATTGATCTTCCCTTTTGTACCTCAATATTAATTTCTCCACAGTTTTTAATGTCAGAGCTACTATCCCATCTAGAACCCTCTCCAGAGCTGTATAAGGTTGCTATGGTAAAATGGGAGTGCTTAGACCTTGGATGAATGCTTATAAGCTGGCAGAAGGTGGTGATTGGCAGCTCTGATGAAGAGGGGCGTACCCCTTGAAACGTAAGCATCCAACACACAGCAGTGACTTCACTGGAAGGAGTGCTCTGACCAGCATGGAGCGCAGCACTTCCTGGATCACCGTTCGCAGAAGCAGGCTTTCAGCGTGACTGCCCTGCGCCCCTTGCACCATGGAAAGTACCACCTCTCCCCGCTAAAGCCTGGCCAGTGAAGACGGTGGATTGAGGCAGTGGTGACGGTTCTTTTTCATCCAGACGCCGGGAGGGTAATGTATGGCTGGATTTACCCACTGGCTTATGCAAATTTTTCCTTCTTAGCAAATTCCAGCATTCGATGAGTATGCAGTGTATTGCTGATTGATACAATATATGCTCTCTGGAATGCATCATCAGTAACTTACTGCTAATTTAGTGACTATTCTATCAAAGGAGGACGAATATAATCTCATATTAAGAGTGTGCAGTGGATCATTTTTAAGTGATTTTTACAGTTGAATGCAACTGATTTTTTTACAGGGATCCCACTTTGAATATTTTTTTGCCTTAAAACATCTTACTGCAGTGAGTGTGAGTGAGTATGTGAGTATGGTGGCAAATAGTTTTAAGGGGGGAAGGTGCTATTTTTAGCTTAAAATCTGGTTTGTACTGTTTAAAACTGAATAAAGTTGAATACTTTTTAACTAGCGCTGTGGACTCTAGATTGTATTTTTTTTTCTTTTAAGTTCATAAACTGGGGTTTGGGGAAGGATTACAATCTCTATCAAGCTTTTATTTCTGTATAGTTTTTACATTCAGTCACACAAACAGGAGGACTACGGAATTAAATACTCTTTTTAATACTGATTTCTGCTCATTGTTAGGTTCTTCTTTGACCCAACTGGCAGAAATAGTGTTCCTTGGTAAAAAGCTAAGCATTCTTTGCGAGAGATCCTTTATGGCCCTTTTACACCTAAAATTGCAATCGTTATTCCAAACGTTTTTTGCTGCGATTTTCGAAAAGACTATTGGAGGCTAAACTCATGAAAATTGCAGCATGCAACTTTTTCGCAAATAAATCGAATCACAGTGGTGGAAAAGGGGCAACAAGATTAACATGGTATTCCCAGTGCTCTTGCAATAGGAAAAACATGACTACTTCAATAATTGAATCGGAGTGCAGTCGGTGGAAAAGGACCCTCAGTGACAATGCCCATAGTGACAGAGCACATGCTCCTGTCACAGACCCCTTAGTGAAAATCTGCAAATTGATACATTCCCATGACACAACCTTTTGTGACAATCCCCATTGTTAGAATTTCCCCTGTCACTGTCCAATAAATTAAAATCTTCATAGTGACAGATTAACCGGTGAGAGACCCATTTTGCAGAGCCCTCAGTGGCAAGTGGAGTCTGGTTTCATCTGGTGTGTACGGAGCTAAAGGCCCCTTGGTGACAAATTCAGCTGTGACATATGCCTAGTGTTGGGCGAACACCTAGATGTTCGGGTTCGCGAACGTTCGCCGAACATCGCGGCGATGTTCGGGTGTTCGACCCGAACTCCGAACATAATGGAAGTCAATGGGGACCCGAACTTTCGTGCTTTGTAAAGCTTCCTTACATGCTACATACCCCAAATTTGCAGGGTATGTGCACCTTGGGAGTGGGTACAAGAGGGAAAAAAATTTAGCAAAAAGAGCTTATAGTTTTTGAGAAAATCGATTTTAAAGTTTCAAAGGGAAAACTGTCTTTTAAATGCGGGAAATGTCTGTTTTCTTTGCACAGGTAACATGCTTTTTGTCGGCATGCAGTCATAAATGTAATACATATAAGAGGTTCCAGGAAAAGGGACCGGTAACGCTAACCCAGCAGCAGCACACGTGATGGAACAGGAGGAGGGTGGCGCAGGAGGAGAAGGCCACGCTTTGAGACACAACAACCCAGGCCTTGCATGAGGACAAGAAGCGTGCGGATATCAATTTGCGTTTTGTCGCCATGCAGTCATAAATTTAATACAGATGAGAGGTTCAATAAACAGGGACCGGAAACGCTAACCCATCACAGATGTTCATTGTTCATGTTACTTGGTTGGGGTCCGGGAGTGTTGCGTAGTCGTTTCCAATCCAGGATTGATTCATTTTAATTTGAGTCAGACGGTCTGCATTTTCTGTGGAGAGGCGGATACGCCGATCTGTGACGATGCCTCCGGCAGCACTAAAACAGCGTTCCGACATAACGCTGGCTGCCGGGCAAGCCAGCACCTCTATTGCGTACATTGCCAGTTTGTGCCAGGTGTCTAGCTTCGATACCCAATAGTTGAAGGGTGCAGATGGATTGTTCAACACAGCTATGCCATCTGACATGTAGTCCTTGACCATCTTCTCCAGGCGATCGGTGTTGGAGGTGGATCTGCACGCTTGCTGTTCTGTGTGCTGCTGCATGGGTGTCAGAAAATTTTCCCACTCCAAGGACACTGCCGATACCATTCCCTTTTGGGCACTAGCTGCGGCTTGTGTTGTTTGCTGCCCTCCTGGTCGTCCTGGGTTTGCGGAAGTCAGTCTGTCGGCGAACAACTGGCTAGAGGAGGGGGAGGATGTCAATCTCCTCTTTAAAGTCTCCACAAGGGCCTGCTGGTATTCTTCCATTTTGACCTGTCGGACTCTTTCTTCAAGCAGTTTTGGAACATTGTGTTTGTACCGTGGATCCAGAAGGGTATAAACCCAGTAATTGGTGTTGTCCAGAATGCGCACAATGCGTGGGTCGCGTTCAATGCAGTCCTAGGCCGAAGAGGTCATAGCCTAGGGTTACAAAAACCTGTTTATTTGGGCTATTTCAATGGTAGTGATGGTGACGTACATAAATCTCAGCCATGGCCGTTAGCAACGTCTGGATTTCACGAAATGTCTCATGCAGGTAGAAGACATATTGTTAGACTTGGATTCCAAAGATGGGGTCCCTACATCTCTGCAAACCAGAGTTACAGGGGTCCAAAATTGGTAAAATCCCCCATAGACTTTCATTGCCTCCCTATTTCACTTTCCAAAATCTCACATCTTTTCAAAGGGCAATGGCTCAGCAGTACCAAATTTTCTAGCATTGTAGGGACCCTTAGAGGGAACATGACTGGTGAGTTTCAGGCCCCTAGGCCAAAGAGGTCATAGCCTAGGGTCACAAAAACCTGTTTATTTGGGCTATTTCAATGGTAGTGATGGTGACGTACATAAATCTCAGCTATGGCCGTTAGCAACGTCTGAATTTCACGAAATGTCTCATGCAGGTAGAAGACATATTGTTAGACTTGGATTCCAAAGATGGGGTCCCTACATCTCTGCAAACTAGAGTTACAGGGGTCCAAAAATCCCCCATAGACTTTCATTGCCTCCCTATTTCACTTTCCAAAATCTCACATCTTTTCAAAGGGCAATGGCTCAGCAGTACCAAATTTTCTAGCATTGTAGGGACCCTTAGGGGGAACATGACTGGTGAGTTTCGGGCCCCTAGGCCAAAGAGGTCATAGCCTAGGGTCACAAAAACCTGTTTATTTGGGCTATTTCAATGGTAGTGATGGTGATGTACATAAATCTCAGCTATGGCCGTTAGCAACGTCTGAATTTCACGAAATGTCTCATGCAGGTAGAAGACATATTGTTAGACTTGGATTCCAAAGATGGGGTCCCTACATCTCTGCAAACCAGAGTTACAGGGGTCCAAAATTGGTAAAATCCCCCATAGACTTTCATTGCCTCCCTATTTCACTTTCCAAAATCTCACATCTTTTCAAAGGGCAATGGCTCAGCAGTACCAAATTTTCTAGCATTGTAGGGACCCTTAGGGGGATCATGACTGGTGAGCTTTGCCACTGCTGAGCCATTGCCCTTTGAAATGGTGTGAGATTTTGGAACGGTAAATAGTAGGCCCAATGAAAGCCTATGGGGGATTTTACCAATTTTGGACCCCTGTAACTCTGGTTTGCAGAGATGTAGGGACCCCATCTTTGGAATCCAAGTCTAACAATATGTCTTCTACCTGCATGAGACATTTCGTGAAATTCAGACGTTGCTAACGGCCATAGCTGAGATTTATGTACGTCACCATCACTACCATTGAAATAGCCCAAATAAACAGGTTTTTGTGACCCTAGGCTATGACCTCTTTGGCCTAGGGGCCCGAAACTCACCAGTCATGTTCCCCCTAAGGGTCCCTACAATGCTAGAAATTTTGGTACTGCTGAGCCATTGCCCTTTGAAAAGATGTGAGATTTTGGAAAGTGAAATAGGGAGGCAATGAAAGTCTATGGGGGATTTTACCAATTTTGGACCCCTGTAACTCTAGTTTGCAGAGATGTAGGGACCCCATCTTTGGAATCCAAGTCTAACAATATGTCTTCTACCTGCATGAGACATTTCGTGAAATTCAGACGTTGCTAACGGCCATAGCTGAGATTTATGTACGTCACCATCACTACCATTGAAATAGCCCAAATAAACAGGTTTTTGTGACCCTAGGCTATGACCTCTTTGGCCTAGGGGCCCGAAACTCACCAGTCATGTTCCCCCTAAGGGTCCCTACAATGCTAGAAAATTTGGTACTGCTGAGCCATTGCCCTTTGAAAAGATGTGAGATTTTGGAAAGTGAAATAGGGAGGCAATGAAAGTCTATGGGGGATTTTACCAATTTTGGACCCCTGTAACTCTAGTTTGCAGAGATGTAGGGACCCCATCTTTGGAATCCAAGTCTAACAATATGTCTTCTACCTGCATGAGACATTTCGTGAAATTCAGACGTTGCTAACGGCCATAGCTGAGATTTATGTACGTCACCATCACTACCATTGAAATAGCCCAAATAAACAGGTTTTTGTGACCCTAGGCTATGACCTCTTCGGCCTAGGGGCCCGAAACTCACCAGTCATGTTCCCCCTAAGGGTCCCTACAATGCTAGAAAATTTGGTACTGCTGAGCCATTGCCCTTTGAAAAGATGTGAGATTTTGGAAAGTGAAATAGGGAGGCAATGAAAGTCTATGGGGGATTTTACCAATTTTGGACCCCTGTAACTCTAGTTTGCAGAGATGTAGGGACCCCATCTTTGGAATCCAAGTCTAACAATATGTCTTCTACCTGCATGAGACATTTCGTGAAATTCAGACGTTGCTAACGGCCATAGTTGAGATTTATGTACGTCACCATCACTACCATTGAAATAGCCCAAATAAACAGGTTTTTGGGACCCTAGGCTATGACCTCTTTGGCCTAGGGGCCCGAAACTCACCAGTCATGTTCCCCCTAAGGGTCCCTACAATGCTAGAAAATTTGGTACTGCTGAGCCATTGCCCTTTGAAAAGATGTGAGATTTTGGAAAGTGAAATAGGGAGGCAATGAAAGTCTATGGGGGATTTTACCAATTTTGGACCCCTGTAACTCTAGTTTGCAGAGATGTAGGGACCCCATCTTCGGAATCCAAGTCTAACAATATGTCTTCTACCTGCATGAGACATTTCGTGAAATTCAGACGTTGCTAACGGCCATAGCTGAGATTTATGTACGTCACCATCACTACCATTGAAATAGCCCAAATAAACAGGTTTTTGTGACCCTAGGCTATGACCTCTTCGGCCTAGGACTGCATTGAACGCGACCCACGCATTGTGCGCATTCTGGACAACACCAATTACTGGGTTTATACCCTTCTGGATCCACGGTACAAACACAATGTTCCAAAACTGCTTGAAGAAAGAGTCCAACAGGTCAAAATGGAAGAATACCAGCAGGCCCTTGTGGAGAATTTAAAGAGGAGATTGACATCCTCCCCCTCCTCTAGCCAGTTGTTCGCCGACAGACTGACTTCCGCAAACCCAGGACGACCAGGAGGGCAGCAAACAACACAAGCCGCAGCTAGTGCCCAAAAGGGAATGGTATCGGCAGTGTCCTTGGAGTGGGAAAATTTTCTGACACCCATGCAGCAGCACACAGAACAGCAAGCGTGCAGATCCACCTCCAACACCGATCGCCTGGAGAAGATGGTCAAGGACTACATGTCAGATGGCATAGCTGTGTTGAACAATCCATCTGCACCCTTCAACTATTGGGTATCGAAGCTAGACACCTGGCATAAACTGGCAATGTACGCAATAGAGGTGCTGGCTTGCCCGGCAGCCAGCGTTATGTCGGAACGCTGTTTTAGTGCTGCCGGAGGCATCGTCACAGATCGGCGTATCTGCCTCTCCACAGAAAATGCAGACCGTCTGACTCAAATTAAAATGAATCAATCCTGGATTGGAAACGACTACGCAACACTCCCGGACCCCAACCAAGTAACATGAACAATGAACATCTGTGATGGGTTAGCATTTCCGGTCCCTGTTTATTGAACCTCTCATCTGTATTAAATTTATGACTGCATGGCGACAAAACGCAAATTGCTATCCGCACGCTTCTTGTCCTCATGCAAGGCCTGGGTTGTTGTGTCTCAAAGCGTGGCCTTCTCCTCCTGCGCCGCCCTCCTCCTGTTCCATCACGTGTGCTGCTGCTGGGTTAGCGTTACCGGTCCCTTTTCCTGGAACCTCTCATCTGTATTACATTTATGACTGCATGCCGACAAAAAGCATGTTACCTGTGCAAAGAAAACAGACATTTCCCGCATTTAAAAGACAGTTTTCCCTTTGAAACTTTAAAATCGATTTTCTCAAAAACTATAAGCTCTTTTTGCTAATTTTTTTTTCCTCTTGTACCCACTCCCAAGGTGCATATACCCTGCAAATTTGGGGTATGTAGCATATAAGGAGGCTTTACAAAGCACGAAAGTTCGGGTCCCCATTGACTTCCATTATGTTCGGAGTTCGGCTCGAACACCCGAACATCGCGGCCATGTTCGGCCCGAACCCGAACATCTAGATGTTCGCCCAACACTACACGTGACCCGTTCGGCCAATCACAGCGCTAGCCGAACGTTCGGGTAACGTTCGGCCATGCGCTCTTAGTTCGGCCATATGGCCGAACAGTTTGGCCGAACACCATCAGGTGTTCGGCCGAACTCGAACATCACCCGAACAGGGTGATGTTCTGCAGAACCCGAACAGTGGCGAACACTGTTCGCCCAACACTATGATATGCCTCAGATAGAATCCTCGTAGTGATAGATCTGCTTGTAACAGACTCCGTAGTTACATTTTTTCTTGTTAGAGACCCCGTAGACCTCTTTTTGAAAATCCCCATTGTGAAAGACTCTAAAAGACTCCCCCAGTGAAAGAGTTCTGCAATGATGGACCTTTTAGTGACATATTATCCAGTGACAGAATTTTCCAGTGACAGAGCCCTTAGTTACAATACACAGTGATAATTTCCATAACAGCAGCAGATTTCTTTGTAACAAGTCTTAGTAGTCAAATGTGGCCAAATGTCCCTCTGCAAGTTATTAGTAGCCAAATGTCTCCCCAAGTATAGGTAGCCAGATGTCCCCCAGCATAGGTAGTCAAAAGTCCCCCCCCCCCCCCCCAGTATAGGTATCCAGGTGTCACTGTCCCCCCAGTATAAGGTGGCAGAATGTTCCCCGCAACCCCTGGAGTCTGCCAAGGTGAGACACTTCTCCATTTCACTTGCCACTCTGCCCTCCCCCATCCCCCCCCCCCACCCCACAGGTCTCTCTGAGGTAATCCAGCCCTGGCCCAAAGAAATTGCCTTGGGTGCCTTGTGGATAATGTGGCAATGGGATTGGGACTGGGCTAATTTCTTTAATCACAGGTCTTCCATGAATGGGATTTTTTCCCTTTAGTTTAAAGTTTTATTGAAAAATACAATTGATATAAACAAAGGTGCTGTGGTGATCGGGGATGCTTCCTGTGTGGCAATCGCTATATGTCTTATATCTATGATGCCATCTAGTGGCATCTTGAGACACAGCTGTGTCATCTTTGGAGCACATCTGGCTATGGGGACAGGGCTGAATTTTCCTGAGGGCCCATCTGGTTACTGTGGAGAGGGCTTTACTGGGGAGGGGGCTTATAAGGGAGTCAATCACTTTTTCCTGGTTTCTGTGGGAAAAGTGGGTACCTCAGCTTATACGCAGGCTGGCGTATATGCAAATGTTTACAGTAATAATCCTATTTATTCTATATCATGGCAAAAACAAAGGCAGAAAGTAATCAAATATTTCATTGCCCATTGGAACAGAGAAACAATTTCTAAAGTGTACAAAGTCAAAGACACAAACTCTCCTATTGTGAAATTGCAGTAAGTAAAATCCATAACCCTTAACCAGATTTGCAGGGCAGCTACATTCCAATGTATTCACTCACTGTTGCCACATGAGATTCAGGAACCCTTAATAGTCATGGGCAAAAATACTGGCACCCTTGCATTTATGTCAGAAAATGCACCATTTCTTCCAGGAAATTATTGCAATTACAAACATGTTGGTAATGTCATACTTATTTCGTTTGTTGGTACTTACAGAACATAAAAAAATCTGAGAAAAGAAAAAACATGAGACATTCCACGCAAAAGTCAAAAATAGCCTGGACAAAATCATTGGCACCTTATTTTTGTGTGTGTGTGTGTGTGTATGTGTGTGTGTATGTGTGTGTGTGTGTATATATATATGTCTATATACAGGCACCATGCCAAGACCGTTGACTGCCTGCCTTTTTCCCCCCTTCACCTTTGGGGCTGCTTAGAAGATCTTTAGCCGCCCATTTTGAAAAGGTGTTGATTCCAGGACTAAGATGTCCCTTTTTAGGGCTTCCAGATGGTGTTCTATGTTCTTGTTTTGTTCATGTTTGATTATGTTAGTTGTTATTTTTGCTTTATTTAAGGCTTTGTTCTCTATCTCTATCTCTATCTCTATAATGTGTGTGTGTGTATATCTATCTCTATCTCTATCTCTATAATCTGTGTGTGTGTATATCTATCTCTATCTCTAGCTCTATAATGTGTGTGTGTGTATATCTATCTCTATCTCTATCTCTATAATGTGTGTGTGTGTGTATATCTATCTCTATATCTATCTCTATAATGTGTGTGTGTGTATATCTATCTCTATATCTATATCTATCTCTATAATGTGTGTGTGTGTGTGTATATCTATCTCTATATCTATATCTATAATGTGTGTGTGTGTGTGTGTATATCTATCTCTATATCTATCTCTATAATGTGTGTGTGTGTGTGTATATCTATCTCTATATCTATATCTATCTCTATAATGTGTGTGTGTGTATATCTATCTCTATATCTATATCTATCTCTATAATGTGTGTGTGTGTATATCTATCTCTATCTCTATCTCTATAATCTGTGTGTGTGTATATCTATCTCTATCTCTAGCTCTATAATGTGTGTGTGTGTGTGTATATCTATCTCTATCTCTATCTCTATAATGTGTGTGTGTGTGTGTGTGTGTGTATATCTATCTCTATATCTATCTCTATAATGTGTGTGTGTGTATATCTATCTCTATATCTATATCTATCTCTATAATGTGTGTGTGTGTGTGTATATCTATCTCTATATCTATATCTATAATGTGTGTGTGTGTGTGTGTATATCTATCTCTATATCTATCTCTATAATGTGTGTGTGTGTGTGTATATCTATCTCTATATCTATATCTATCTCTATAATGTGTGTGTGTGTATATCTATCTCTATATCTATATCTATCTCTATAATGTGTGTGTGTGTATATCTATCTCTATATCTATATCTATCTCTATAATGTGTGTGTGTGTGTATATATCTATCTCTATATCTATATCTATCTCTATAATGTGTGTGTGTGTATATCTATCTCTATATCTATATCTATCTCTATAATGTGTGTGTGTGTATATCTATCTCTATATCTATATCTATCTCTATAATGTGTGTGTGTGTGTATATCTATCTCTATATCTATATCTATCTCTATAATGTGTGTGTGTGTGTATATATCTATCTCTATATCTATATCTATCTCTATAATGTGTGTGTGTGTATATCTATCTCTATATCTATATCTATCTCTATAATGTGTGTGTGTGTATATCTATCTCTATATCTATATCTATCTCTATAATGTGTGTGTGTGTATATCTATATCTATATCTATATCTATCTCTATAATGTGTGTGTGTGTGTATATCTATATCTATATCTATGTGTATATCTATATCTGTGTGTATATCTCTCTCTCTCTCTCTCTCTCTCTCTCTCTCTCTCTCTCTCTCTCTCTCTCTCTCTCTCTCTCATAGCAGCAGGGGGAGTGGGCATAGGGTATTTACAACTCACCTTCCGCTGCCGATCCCCCGCAGTCTCTATCTGCTTCCTCTCCCAGGCATCCACTGCGCTGGTAACTGCGCCTCCCTGTGATGACGTGACCGCATGTCATCACAGGGGGCGCTGTTACCAATGAGACAGAAGTTGAGACAGGAAGGTGATAGAGGCTGCGGGGGGATCGGCGGCGGAAGGTGAGTTGTAAATACACTATGCCCGCTCCCCCCGCCGCTGTGCCTATACTCGGGGCATCTACCTATCTAACCTATACTCAGGGCACCTATCTAACCTATACTTGGGGAACCTACCTATCTAACCTATACATGGGGCACCCACCAATCTAACCTATACTGTAGGCTTCTACCTATCTAACCTATATTCGGGGCACCTACCTATCCAATCTAAAAAGCCAACAGTGCTGCCAAATTGTAGTTCAAAATGACAATAAACCATCTGCTAAAAGTCCAGACGCAATCAGACAGATCAGAATAGTATCCACCGCAGACCAATCATATGCACTTCACTTAGCCATTAGAGAAATAAACTCACCGAATCCTCTGACCCTTATTATTAGAGTCAGTCTCGCTGCGAAAGGGTTAAGCCCCCCTCTCGGCTATACAATCACTCCCTCCAATGCCTCAAATGAAAATAACACTCCTCCTACTGTAATAACATTTTAATAAAAGTGTTAAAATTAAATAAAACACTCACAAGTATCGGGCTTATCTGGACAGTATAGAGTTTTAACCGCGCTCTCCCCCGTGCACAGCTCCGGATCAGCACTCCGCAAAGTATCCAGTCTGCACTCGCACGTAACCATGCCCAGTATATGACAGTGTCGTGTATTTTTTTTTATTTGCTTACCTATCTAACCTATACTGGGGCCACCTACCTATCTAACTTATATGTGGGGCACCTACCTATCTAACCTATACCTGGGGCACCTACCTATCTAACCTATACTCGGAGCACCTACCTATCTAACCTATACTCAGGGCACCTACCTAGCTAACCTATACTTTAGGCACCTACCTATCTGACCTATACTGGAGGCACCTACCTATCTAACGTATACTGGCGAAACTACCTATCTAACCTATACTGGAGGCACCTACCTAATTAACCTATACTGGGGAACCTACCTATCTAACCTATACTCGGGGCATCCATCTAACCTATACTCGGGGCACCTACCTATTTAACCTATACTGGGGGAACCTACCTATTTAACCTATACTGGAGGAACCTACCTATCTAACCTATACTCAGGGCACCAACCTATCTAACCTATACTGGAGGCACCTACCTATCTAGCCTATACTCTGGGACCTACCTATCTAACCTATACTCAGGGCACCTACCTATCTAACCTATACTAGGGGCGACTATAGTGACTACCTATATTGGAGGCGCTTACCTATCTCACCTATACTGGTGGCAACTATACAGGCTACCCTATACTGGAGGCACCTACCTATCTCACCTATACTGGTGGCAACTATACGGGCTACCCTATACTGGAGGCACCTACCTAGCTAACCTATACTGGGGGCACCTACTTATCTAACCTATACTGGGGGCAACTATGTCTGGCTACCTATACCAGGGGACACCTATAGCTGGCAAACTATACTGGGGGCAAATAGACCTGGCTAACCTATACTGCAGGCACCTATACCTGGCTCTACAGGGGGGGGGGCGATTTTTACACCCTCGCATTGGGTGCAATTTAGCCTACAAACTGCCCTGAAGCTATCTAGATGAGGATTTCTTTTTCATTAATATCATTTTTTGTTTACAAAGTGCTGCACATCATTGAGCAATGCATAGAGGAACAAATTACTGACCACATACCTAACAAGTACATACAAGAATAACTGTCTACATAGAGAGATGTAAAGTGTAAATGGAGACACAGATAAATGTAAAACTGTATTGCATACATAAAGGGATACAAAAATTAAAACAAACAAACACCATGGAAAATGAACAGCATCTTCTTCATTCTTTTCACATTAGTTAAGTGTCCTGAAAAAAAAAACAAATTGAATCTGTTACTTTAATAGTTATAACAAAGGTAGGATAACTATGAAGTCAATACTTTAGAATTGAACATATATTAGGCAGTTACAATTATGGGGACTGCCTAATAACCAAAACAAAGGCTTTTCATGTAGGACGGGCCACACATGCGCAGTTGCGCACGACTCCCACCGAAGTTGGGCACCTAACAGAGCCACCAGCAGGAGGATGGAGGGGAACCAGAGGACACGCTGGAAGTCGCAGGCTATGGGGGGTTTGGTGGAAGCCCCAGGTAAGTGCAGTATTCCATTTTTAGGTTCTGCTCAGGGTCCCTTAAAGGCACTAAAAATAAAATTCACATAGAATACATTAGACTGTCTAGCTAGCAACAAAAAAAACCCCACAAAAGATAGTAGGCCTGAGATTGAATAAAACTTGAGTTTTATTAATTGCTGGTGAGATAAATTGGCCATTTGCCTTGTTTCTGGTAATTCCAGCTGGGAGTATGATCATTTACAGCAAGCCACCGCACCTATTAGATTGCAAACATAATATTAGAATATTAAACTTACCTATGCACACATGTCAAATGTCATCCTGATAAAATAAGAATAAACAATCAGTATCAATCCAAAAGCTTAGTAGATGATACATGTTTAGACAACACAGTAACCATGCAGTTCAGGGTGACCCCAAACCACAAAGAAAATACAGGGGACTAAAAAAAGAAAAAAAATGAAAAGCCCTCCTACTAAAAAGTAATGCTTAGTGTGGTTTGCCTTCTTAGAAGGAACAGAGGGAATTTTCAATAATTCAGCTTTAAGTGAACATCTGTGCACAGCTACTGAATATGCAAATTATCTCTTTATTCCCCTAAGGCCCCTTTTACACTTAATCAGTTGGCATGCGTTAGTGTGCTTTAGTATGCGTTGGTACGCATTTTTTCCATAGCAGTGCACTGGGAAGAAGATTTCAGTTAAAATGTGTTAAGTGTGAAAGGTGCCATAGGAAAACATGGGCATTACTTTGAAAATCAGTTTCCTTTCCGTTTTAACTGAGAGCAACTGATTAAGTGTGAAAAAAAGGGCCCTAAAGCTAGGCTAGCATCCAGAACTGCTGGTGTTTGCAGAACCATACCAACCTCACATGCAGACAGCCTGTTTCAGACTTTTGATCCTCCTCAGTGCATGGCAGGGATTGTTATGGCTCTATGGGATAGGGTTTGGAGCAGTACAACACAGTAACAAAGCAGGTCGGGGTAACCCAAAACCACAAGAAAAGTATAGGGGACTAAAAGAGACCAAAAAGCCCTCTG
Source organism: Hyperolius riggenbachi (assembly GCF_040937935.1). Classification (NCBI taxonomy): domain Eukaryota; kingdom Metazoa; phylum Chordata; class Amphibia; order Anura; family Hyperoliidae; genus Hyperolius; species Hyperolius riggenbachi. The sequence goes on along the minus strand of NC_090657.1, from coordinate 117,034,475 downwards.
ACTAAAAAGCAATGCTTAGTGTGGTTTGTTTAGACAAATTATATTAAACCTTTAGACAAATTATATTAAAATAAAATAGATGCTTAAATGTTGAAGAATGATCATCACAAAAGGCTCAACAGACTGCATAGCTTAAAATACAGTATAGTGTAAGAACTACCCTGTATGCCATTTAAACTCAGGAGGGATAGATGTATCATATATGAACAATCGTACAGTTTGCACCCCTCTGGATATACAGCAAAAATAGGATAACATGAAATAATATAATACTAAAAGAAAAAAGAACTGAGACCCCCACTGTTCTATAATAATTGGCTCAAGGCGATAGCCTAAATATAGATCAAGACACCTGAGTAAGTGACAAATCTTTATTCAAAACCAGCTCAAAAAATAAAAACAATTAAAAACAGGCAGCCAGACCTGGTATACAAGCCCCTAAAAAACATGGGTACATAAACAAGTCAAGTGTATAATAAATGGATAGTTCTCCTGGTTATCTCTGTGATCAAGTATATAGCGATGTCCCAAAATATAAATAATCAGTAAAGTGCAGGAGACATCTGCTTCACAGACCAGTAACCCAGGAGAAATATATGACAATATATACAGATAAAAAATCTCCTATAAAGTTCCTTGCTCAATAAAAGGTGCAAATGCTTATCAACCTGTGTTCAGCTGAAATAGTGAGATATCATGAAAAATGTCCCACAATATCTGTAGTGCAAATATACAAAGGATAAACCATATAAATGTAAACAATCAGATCATGTGCAATAAAAAAAGTTATTCCCCAGAAGGGAAGATCAGTAAAGTGGATAGTGCAAAATTGGATGAAACAAAAACAAACAGCAAGTGAAGGAAGATAGCAGCTATCAATTGGACAAAAAGGTAACCGACAGTGTAAAAGATGAGCAGAGAAACAGACAAGAGACTCACCAGATATAACAATGATAGGACCAGGAATGGCTGCACAGCGCTACCCACGCTGCCCCACTAGTTCCGCCGAAGCTGCCAAGGGACAATTTGAAAAGGAAGCTGGCGCAGTTTAAATACTTCCCTGGACGCGGCCGCGTCATCAGCTGACCCCACGCGCCGTCATTACGTCAGCGCATGCGGCCAGCCATGCGTCCAATGAGACGCATAGAAGCTAGGTGATACGCATAAAAAGCCATATGAACGCCATCTAGTGGACAGATAGTATAATGCATGACGATTTCAATGCAGAAAAGTAAAACACATAAGAGATGAAAATAGGCCGCCACCCAGTGGAAGAAATTATGATTACATACAATTAAAAGATGAAAAAAGATTTAACACAAACCCAAAGAGTCTCAAAAGTATATACAGGCATCTGAAGCATAAATAAATATTGAGGATACATATCATCATTCATAATTCATTATTATTATATCATGGGAATAGTTTTCCAAAAAATGTATATGCATATATATAAAATCCTCAAATAACACTCCATAGAAACAGCTGAAACACAAGAACAATTTCGGAAACAATCAATTAATATATGAAAGAATCCTCACACAAGGGCAGAGTTGCTCTATCCCAGATGGCCAACATGATCCAAATCCTATGTTAAAATCTCCAAGGCATACTCAAAATACATCCTGGAATCTAGATGAAAAATAAAAATAAAACATATAAGTAAACATCATAACAGATGAAAACAGGGACTCAAATTCCCCACACAAAGTTCAACCTCTACAAAAAGAGGAAAGTAACTCTCAAGAGAAGACAACAAGACCAGTCCTCTTACCTAGGACCGTGGAGTCACAGATAGAGATCTCCATCCACTCACAAAATGAAGATCATAAATCACATGTGTCAGTAATTGAATAAGGCCCACCTCCAAAAATCTAGCCGAATACACCAATACGTGGACATTCAAGACAAAGACAAGTCTGACCTCCTCACCTTAAGGTCATAGAAGATATAAAACTTTAAGAGATCTAATAGTGAACAGTCCAGATGTAAGAGCCCCACACAGGTAGTGGATACAAATTATTGTGGAAGGTAACAGCCTAGATTAAAGTCCTCATTTAAGCCCATTGGAGCCCGCGTACCTAACTTATGTATCCATCGTAATTCCCACTGTAGCATTTTGGTAATATGATTTCCTCCTCTATTATTTGGTTGCAGTCTTTGTAAGCCGTAAACTTTCCATCTTTATATTTTGCTCAAAGAGCATGTCAACGAATGTGCTGCCACAGTAGTCAGAACTTTGTCATCTTGATAGTCTCTTAAAGCCAATTTCAAATTAGAACGGTGTTGTTGGATTCTGAATTTAAGAGGGTTCTTGGTCTGACCAACATATCTCTTCGAACACCCACATTCTAAAAGGTATACTACCCATGGTGTCTGACAGTTGATGAAATCATAAAGCATGATATGAGAATTGTCTACATAATTAACAATATTCTTCGTAGCTGGCATCAATGAGCAGATGGAACAATTTCCACATGGATAACTCCCTTTAATACTCAGAGGTCTTTGTGGATATGTATAGTGACTATGACAAAGCTTATCTCTTAGAGTAGGAGCTCTCCTGGCTGTTATAGACGGTTTTGGAGTAATGTAATTACTCACTATAGGATCACTTAGTAGAACCTTCCAATGGGTCTTCAGTACATCATAGATTCTATTCCAACCCTCATTATAGGTCGTAATCAGTCGGACTATATTATTAGCTTGTATATTCTTTTTTCTAGTCTGAAGCAATTGCCCTCTTGGAGTAAATCTGGCTCTTCGCCACGCTTTTCGAATATATTTATTGGGGTAGCCCCTGTTCCTGAATCTTTCTGCTAACTTTTCTGCTTCACGTTCAAATTCTTCGTCATTAGTACAGTTCCTCCTAATTCTCAAAAATTGTCCAGTGGGAATTCCACGTTTTGTAGCCATAGTATGAAAGGAGGAATAGTGCAAAAGACTATTTACTGCTGTAGTTTTCCGATACAATGTGGTATTCAGTTGTCCCTCAGGCCCTTTCAAGATCTTGATGTCAAGGAAGGATACTTCATCCTGAGAGACATCAAAGGTGAGAAAGATGTTGAAATCATTGTCATTAAGAGTTGTCATAAACTCTTCCAATAACTCTCTGCTATCTTGCCATAAAATGAAGACGTCATCGATGAAACGATGCCACCCCGCAATGGCGGGATGGAAACGTTCCAGCGACGACATCCACATATGTTCTCTTTCCCACCACCCCAGGAAGAGGTTGGCCACAGAGGGCGCACATTTTGCCCCCATGGCCACACCCCTTACCTGGAGGTAGTAAGCACCATTAAAAAGAAAATAATTGTGTGTCAGCACAAATTCCAATAATTCCAATAACCACAAATTTCTATGTCGGTTCTCATTGGATTCCATATTTAAAAAGTACCTGACTGCCTGTAGACCATGTTGATGTGGGATGTTGGAGTACAAACTCTCAACATCACACGTTACCAAAAGATCCCTATTGTATATCACTGAGTTTGTTGATAATATCAGCTGAGTCACGTATGTAAGATTCAAGAGACAACACATGAGGCTGTAGAAAAAAATCTATATAGGAGCAACATTTTTCATTTAAGCCCCCCATACCCGCAATTATGGGTCTCCCTGGAGGACTCTGCTGATTTTTATGTATTTTGGGTAGAATGTAATAGGTTGGTGTTACTGGTTTCTCGACCCACAGATAATCAAATTCTTTTTTAGTTATAATCTTCTCTTCAAATCCCAATTGGAGCAGGACTTTAAGTTCTTTCTGGAATGCCTCAGTTGGTTTACCAGAGAGCTTTCTATAAAATGTAGTGTCTTTCAATTGTCTATATGCCTCTTTTTCATAAAGATCTCTAGGCCAAACAACAATATTGCCCCCTTTGTCTGCCTCTCTAATAATGATGTCTGATCTGTTGCTTAATTCTTTAAGTGCTCTCCTTTCTTCCATAGTTAGATTATCCCTCATTCTACCATCACAAGAGATTTGCTGTAAATCCCTGGACGCCAAATCAAAAAATACCTGAACTTGGGGGCAAGAGTTGAACGCAGGCAAAAACTTAGAGGCAGGCCTGAAATGGGTATGTTTACTTACCCCTACTGTTTCTGTTTGTTCATCCAATAGAGACATTAAATCCAAAAATATACTTTTATCCTGTTCATCCAGAATCATTTCTTCCAATGAAGGCATCTGAGGCTCCTGATTATGATATAATCTCTTGAAAACTAATTTCCTACAGAAAAAATAAAGATCTTTCAGCATGTCAAATGGATCATATTTATTCAATGGTGAATAGGTCAGGACCTTTTTAAGGAGCATACATTCAATATCTGTTAGTGGAATGGCTGACAAATTAATTACATTCAATGTTTCCACATCAATCTTTAAATCACCTGTTTCTCCATCTCCTTTGTGTTTCTTTCCCACCTGGCGGGGATCCAACCTTGTTTCATCTAATCTTCCCAGGTGATGAAGTGCACTGCCCTCAACATCCGATTCTGTCCATTCGCTAGAATCTGAGATATCTTCCCTAGGGGCTGGCTCTCCACGTCTCTCCTGAGGTACTGATGGAGTAGGTGTTGGTCGTTTAGGCTTACGTGATTTATTTGGTTTCCTGGGGAAATTTTTGCCCCGCATGTTGTTCTTATGTTTCCAAAAGTATGCCTTAGAGTTTGCATAATCATGCCTATCTCTCTGAAACTTCTTCTTTTTATTTTCAATCACATCAAGCTCTAGTTTTTTGATATCATTCTTAAGTTGCTCCAGAAATGGCTCAACTAAAGTCTTTTGATCATATTTAGTGAGTTGTTTTAAAAGATCCATATTCTTGTTCTTCAAACTTAGAAGCAATTCTTTATCTAGATTAATTAACATCTGTACAATTATGCTGGCACATTTATTAAGGCCACACTCCCAAATTTTCTTATTCCTGTCTTCTAATTGCCATGAAGGGAAAATTTGGACCCTCAGGCCCCTGGGATAAAAGCCCTCCCCATCATAGTGCTGTAAACTCTTGATGTTCCACCAAACCTTGACATAATGGATATGGTTATCTTTGATTGTTCCACATAAAGCCCTAAAATCTTCTGGTAAAGAGCTTTCTATGGCCAGCTGTTCACTCTGGAATACTTCATTACGTTTTTCACTCCAATCGCGCTCAAAAGCATCGATAAAGCTGTATGCCATAATCAACCAGATAAAAAAGCTGCTCTGAAAAGAGACGAAAGACAGCCTCAAGTTAGACATAATTCACACCAAAGCAATACGAGCAGACATATCTAGGAGACAAATCGTCTACATAGTCACTTTGTTAAGTATATAGACTGGGGGGATAGGTCTCCGACCTAAATGAACATACTACTAAAAGAAAAAAGAACTGAGACCCCCACTGTTTTATAATAATTGGCTCAAGGCGATAGCCTAAATATAGATCAAGACACCTGAGTAAGTGACAAATCTTTATTCAAAACCAGCTCAAAAAATAAAAACAATTAAAAACAGGCAGCCAGACCTGGTATACAAGCCCCTAAATAACATGGGTACATAAACAAGTCAAGTGTATAATAATCATCAGCTGACCCCACGCGCCGTCATTACGTCAGCGGCTGGCCGCATGCGCTGACGTAATGACGGCGCGTGGGGTCAGCTGATGACGCGGCCGCGTCCAGGGAAGTATTTAAACTGCGCCAGCTTCCTTTTCAAATTGTCCCTTGGCAGCTTCGGCGGAACTAGTGGGGCAGCGTGGGTAGCGCTGTGCAGCCATTCCTGGTCCTATCATTGTTATATCTGGTGAGTCTCGTGTCTGTTTCTCTGCTCATCTTTTACACTGTCGGTTACCTTTTTGTCCAATTGATAGCTGCTATCTTCCTTCACTTGCTGTTTGTTTTTGTTTCATCCAATTTTGCACTATCCACTTTACTGATCTTCCCTTCTGGGGAATAACTTTTTTTATTGCACATGATCTGATTGTTTACATTTATATGGTTTATCCTTTGTATATTTGCACTACAGATATTGTGGGACATTTTTCATGATATCTCACTATTTCAGCTGAACACAGGTTGATAAGCATTTGCACCTTTTATTGAGCAAGGAACTTTATAGGAGATTTTTTATCTGTATATATTGTCATATATTTCTCCTGGGTTACTGGTCTGTGAAGCAGATGTCTCTAGCACTTTACTGATTATTTATATTTTGGGACATCGCTATATACTTGATCACAGAGAGAACCAGGAGAACTATCCATTTATTATACACTTGACTTGTTTATGTACCCATGTTATTTAGGGGCTTGTATACCAGGTCTGGCTGCCTGTTTTTAATTGTTTTTATTTTTTGAGCTGGTTTTGAATAAAGATTTGTCACTTACTCAGGTGTCTTGATCTATATTTAGGCTATCGCCTTGAGCCAATTATTATAGAACAGTGGGGGTCTCAGTTCTTTTTTCTTTTAGTAGTATGTTCATTTAGGTCGGAGACCTATCCCCCCAGTCTATATACTTAACAAAGTGACTATGTAGACGATTTGTCTCCTAGATATGTCTGCTCGTATTGCTTTGGTGTGAATTATGTCTAACTTGAGGCTGTCTTTCGTCTCTTTTCAGAGCAGCTTTTTTATCTGGTTGATTATGGCATACAGCTTTATCGATGCTTTTGAGCGCGATTGCAGTGAAAAACTTAATGAAGTATTCCAGAGTGAACAGCTGGCCATAGAAAGCTCTTTACCAGAAGATTTTAGGGCTTTATGTGGAACAAATAAAGATAACCATATTCATTATGTCAAGGTTTGGTGGAACATTAAGAGTTTACAGCACTATGATGGGGAGGGCTTTTATCCCAGGGGCCTGAGGGTCCAAATTTTCCCTTCATGGCAATTAGAAGACAGGAATAAGAAAATTTGGGAGTGTGGCCTTAATAAATGTGCCAGCATAATTGTACAGATGTTAATTAATCTAGATAAAGAATTGCTTCTAAGTTTGAAGAACAAGAATATGGATCTTTTAAAACAACTCACTAAATATGATCAAAAGACTTTAGTTGAGCCATTTCTGGAGCAACTTAAGAATGATATCAAAAAACTAGAGCTTGATGTGATTGAAAATAAAAAGAAGAAGTTTCAGAGAGATAGGCATGATTATGCAAACTCTAAGGCATACTTTTGGAAACATAGGAACAACATGCGGGGCAAAAATTTCCCCAGGAAACCAAATAAATCACGTAAGCCTAAACGACCAACACCTACTCCATCAGTACCTCAGGAGAGACGTGGAGAGCCAGCCCCTAGGGAAGATATCTCAGATTCTAGCGAATGGACAGAATCGGATGTTGAGGGCAGTGCACTTCATCACCTGGGAAGATTAGATGAAACAAGGTTGGATCCCCGCCAGGTGGGAAAGAAACACAAAGGAGATGGAGAAACAGGTGATTTAAAGATTGATGTGGAAACATTGAATGTAATTAATTTGTCAGCCATTCCACTAACAGATATTGAATGTACGCTCCTTAAAAAGGTCCTGACCTATTCACCATTGAATAAATATGATCCATTTGACATGCTGAAAGATCTTTATTTTTTCTGTAGGAAATTAGTTCTCAAGAGATTATATCATAATCAGGAGCCTCAGATGCCTTCATTGGAAGAAATGATTCTGGATGAACAGGATAAAAGTATATTTTTGGATTTAATGTCTCTATTGGATGAACAAACAGAAACAGTAGGGGTAAGTAAACATACCCATTTCAGGCCTGCCTCTAAGTTTTTGCCTGCGTTCAACTCTTGCCCCCAAGTTCAGGTATTTTTTGATTTGGCGTCCAGGGATTTACAGCAAATCTCTTGTGATGGTAGAATGAGGGATAATCTAACTATGGAAGAAAGGAGAGCACTTAAAGAATTAAGCAACAGATCAGACATCATTATTAGAGAGGCAGACAAAGGGGGCAATATTGTTGTTTGGCCTAGAGATCTTTATGAAAAAGAGGCATATAGACAATTGAAAGACACTACATTTTATAGAAAGCTCTCTGGTAAACCAACTGAGGCATTCCAGAAAGAACTTAAAGTCCTGCTCCAATTGGGATTTGAAGAGAAGATTATAACTAAAAAAGAATTTGATTATCTGTGGGTCGAGAAACCAGTAACACCAACCTATTACATTCTACCCAAAATACATAAAAATCAGCAGAGTCCTCCAGGGAGACCCATAATTGCGGGTATGGGGGGCTTAAATGAAAAATGTTGCTCCTATATAGATTTTTTTCTACAGCCTCATGTGTTGTCTCTTGAATCTTACATACGTGACTCAGCTGATATTATCAACAAACTCAGTGATATACAATAGGGATCTTTTGGTAACGTGTGATGTTGAGAGTTTGTACTCCAACATCCCACATCAACATGGTCTACAGGCAGTCAGGTACTTTTTAAATATGGAATCCAATGAGAACCGACATAGAAATTTGTGGTTATTGGAATTATTGGAATTTGTGCTGACACACAATTATTTTCTTTTTAATGGTGCTTACTACCTCCAGGTAAGGGGTGTGGCCATGGGGGCAAAATGTGCGCCCTCTGTGGCCAACCTCTTCCTGGGGTGGTGGGAAAGAGAACATATGTGGATGTCGTCGCTGGAACGTTTCCATCCCGCCATTGCGGGGTGGCATCGTTTCATCGATGACGTCTTCATTTTATGGCAAGATAGCAGAGAGTTATTGGAAGAGTTTATGACAACTCTTAATGACAATGATTTCAACATCTTTCTCACCTTTGATGTCTCTCAGGATGAAGTATCCTTCCTTGACATCAAGATCTTGAAAGGGCCTGAGGGACAACTGAATACCACATTGTATCGGAAAACTACAGCAGTAAATAGTCTTTTGCACTATTCCTCCTTTCATACTATGGCTACAAAACGTGGAATTCCCACTGGACAATTTTTGAGAATTAGGAGGAACTGTACTAATGACGAAGAATTTGAACGTGAAGCAGAAAAGTTGGCAGAAAGATTCAGGAACAGGGGCTACCCCAATAAATATATTCGAAAAGCGTGGCGAAGAGCCAGATTTACTCCAAGAGGGCAATTGCTTCAGACTAGAAAAAAGAATATACAAGCTAATAATATAGTCCGACTGATTACGACCTATAATGAGGGTTGGAATAGAATCTATGATGTACTGAAGACCCATTGGAAGGTTCTACTAAGTGATCCTATAGTGAGTAATTACATTACTCCAAAACCGTCTATAACAGCCAGGAGAGCTCCTACTCTAAGAGATAAGCTTTGTCATAGTCACTATACATATCCACAAAGACCTCTGAGTATTAAAGGGAGTTATCCATGTGGAAATTGTTCCATCTGCTCATTGATGCCAGCTACGAAGAATATTGTTAATTATGTAGACAATTCTCATATCATGCTTTATGATTTCATCAACTGTCAGACACCATGGGTAGTATACCTTTTAGAATGTGGGTGTTCGAAGAGATATGTTGGTCAGACCAAGAACCCTCTTAAATTCAGAATCCAACAACACCGTTCTAATTTGAAATTGGCTTTAAGAGACTATCAAGATGACAAAGTTCTGACTACTGTGGCAGCACATTCGTTGACATGCTCTTTGAGCAAAATAGAAAGATGGAAGGTTTACGGCTTACAAAGACTGCAACCAAATAATAGAGGAGGAAATCATATTACCAAAATGCTACAGTGGGAATTACGATGGATACATAAGTTAGGTACGCGGGCTCCAATGGGCTTAAATGAGGACTTTAATCTAGGCTGTTACCTTCCACAATAATTTGTATCCACTACCTGTATGGGGCTCTTACATCTGGACTGTTCACTATTAGATCTCTTAAAGTTTTATATCTTCTATGACCTTAAGGTGAGGAGGTCAGACTTGTCTTTGTCTTGAATGTCCACGTATTGGTGTATTCGGCTAGATTTTTGGAGGTGGGCCTTATTCAATTACTGAAACATGTGATCTATGATCTTCATTTTGTGAGTGGATGGAGATCTCTATCTGTGACTCCACGGTCCTAGGTAAGAGGACTGGTCTTGTTGTCTTCTCTTGAGAGTTACTTTCCTCTTTTTGTAGAGGTTGAACTTTGTGTGGGGAATTTGAGTCTCTGTTTTCATCTGTTATGATGTTTACTTATATGTTTTATTTTGATTTTTCATCTAGATTCCAGGATGTATTTTGAGTATGCCTTGGAGATTTTAACATAGGATTTGGATCATGTGGCCATCTGGGATAGAGCAACTCTGCCCTTGTGCGAGGATTCTTTCATATATTAATTGATTGTTTCCGAAATTGTTCTTGTGTTTCAGCTGTTTCTATGGAGTGTTATTTGAGGATTTTATATATATGCATATACATTTTTTGGAAAACTATTCCCATGATATAATAATAATGAATTATGAATGATGATATGTATCCTCAATATTTATTTATGCTTCAGATGCCTGTATATACTTTTGAGACTCTTTGGGTTTGTGTTAAATCTTTTTTCATCTTTTAATTGTATGTAATCATAATTTCTTCCACTGGGTGGCGGCCTATTTTCATCTCTTATGTGTTTTACTTTTCTGCATTGAAATCATCATGCATTATACTATCTGTCCACTAGATGGCGTTCATATGGCTTTTTATGCGTATCACCTAGCTTCTATGCGTCTCATTGGACGCATGGCTGGCCGCATGCGCTGACGTAATGACGGCGCGTGGGGTCAGCTGATGACGCGGCCGCGTCCAGGGAAGTATTTAAACTGCGCCAGCTTCCTTTTCAAATTGTCCCTTGGCAGCTTCGGCGGAACTAGTGGGGCAGCGTGGGTAGCGCTGTGCAGCCATTCCTGGTCCTATCATTGTTATATCTGGTGAGTCTCTTGTCTGTTTCTCTGCTCATCTTTTACACTGTCGGTTACCTTTTTGTCCAATTGATAGCTGCTATCTTCCTTCACTTGCTGTTTGTTTTTGTTTCATCCAATTTTGCACTATCCACTTTACTGATCTTCCCTTCTGGGGAATAACTTTTTTTATTGCACATGATCTGATTGTTTACATTTATATGGTTTATCCTTTGTATATTTGCACTACAGATATTGTGGGACATTTTTCATGATATCTCACTATTTCAGCTGAACACAGGTTGATAAGCATATGCACCTTTTATTGAGCAAGGAACTTTATAGGAGATTTTTTATCTGTATATATTGTCATATATTTCTCCTGGGTTACTGGTCTGTGAAGCAGATGTCTCCTGCACTTTACTGATTATTTATATTTTGGGACATCGCTATATACTTGATCACAGAGATAACCAGGAGAACTATCCATTTATTATACACTTGACTTGTTTATGTACCCATGTTATTTAGGGGCTTGTATACCAGGTCTGGCTGCCTGTTTTTAATTGTTTTTATTTTTTGAGCTGGTTTTGAATAAAGATTTGTCACTTACTCAGGTGTCTTGATCTATATTTAGGCTATCGCCTTGAGCCAATTATTATAGAACAGTGGGGGTCTCAGTTCTTTTTTCTTTTAGTAGTATGTTCATTTAGGTTGGAGACCTATCCCCCCAGTCTATATACTTAACAAAATGACTAGGTAGACGATTTGTCTCCTAGATATGTCTGCTCGTATTGCTTTGGTGTGAATTATGAAATAATATAATGAGGGTTTCAAGGCTCATAATATCATGTAGTCATAAAACATAGCTTGTAACCATTTATTTGGTTTTATACGGATTATCTAAGTCCTGCAGGACTACAGTTCCTGCCCAGGGACGTAGATAATCGTCTATTGGGGCGATAGCCACCGCATGCTCCCACAAACTTTCTTGCCCCCGCCCGTAGAAGGGGAGATCAATGAATGGGAATGCTGTTCCCATTCATTGATCTAAGTCCCCGTGTCGATGATCACCAACATCAATGAGATGCCTGCGGTCATTGTAATTAAGGGAGTAACAAGTCCACACATTACTTCCTGTTTGCGTACTGATAGTATGGAACAGGTAGTAATGCGTAGGACATCTTGTGGCCACATAGAAAAATTACACCTACATACATTTTTCTTAATAAAAGACCTACACTTGCATTTAAAATTAAACCCTTACCTCACACACTCTCCCATAATTACTCAAATAAAATGTTTTAGAACTTGCTTCGAAACACCATAAGTTTTATTCAAAATGTATAGAAAACGACCTCACACTGTAAAACCTATTTGTCTCCATTAAAAACAGACATCACCCTCTAAGATGGGATTCATAGCACAGCACAGGTCAATACAAAAATGAGGGATCAGAACTTTCTTCAAAACACCATAAGCTTTATTCCAAATGTATACAAAACAACCTCACACTGTAAAACTCATTTGTCTCCATTAAAAACAGACATCACCCTCTAAGATGGGATTCATAGCACAGCTGGGCTCACACAAATCATGCAAACACTCATGCCATGCACACCAGGGATCCCAGAACCACAACCATACACTGAAGATGACTAACTACCGATTCAATTTCAAGGTCTCAATGGCAAAGTCCCTCTGTGGGTATTGGCCACATGAAGCTAATTGCATAGATTTGTATGTGAGATTTGATATCACAGCAACAAACTATGTTCAACAGTTCCAATGCAGGCTCCTGTTATTAGTTCCATGAATGTCTAAATCCATAAACAGTTGCAGAGAAGGTTATCTGCTTCACAGATGTATGTATATATATATATATATATATATATATATATATATGTATAAGTGTGTGTGTGTATGTGTATGCATATATGCATATATATATATATATATATATATATATATATATATATATATATATATATATGTCACATGTAGCTGCCTCTCACCACTTAGTCGACTGGCACATGTAATTATAGATCCTGCAGCTGTATACTGGTGCAGCGCTGTGTTCCAAGGTCTCCCACGGTCTCTCACCACATAGTCATAAGCCCAGTGCACACCAAAACCGCTAGCAGATGCTCAAAACGCTAGAGGTTTTTGGAGCAGATTTCAGAGCGATTCTAGGCATGTTTAGAGAGGTGTTACTGAACAGCTTCTGTAACAAAAACGCCTGGAAAACCGCTCTGATCTAGCGTTTTCCAGAGCGGTTTGAGCTTTTCCTATACTTTACATTGAGGCAGAAACGCTTCTGCAAACCGCAAAAGTGCTGCAGGACCCATACATCTGTGAAGCAGATAACCTTCTCTGCAACTGTTTATGGATTTAGACATTCATGGAAGAAATAACAGGAGCCTGCATTGGAACTGTTGAACATAGTTTGCTTGTTGTGATATCATATCTCACATACAAATCTATGCAAATCTTCATGTGGCCAATACCCATAGAGGGACTTTGCCATTGAGGCCTTGAAATTGAATAGGTAGTTAGTCATCTTCAGTGTGTGGTTGTGGCTCTGGGATCCCTGGTGTGCATGGCATGAGTGTTTGCATGATTTGTGTGAGCCCAGCTGTGCTATGAATCCCATCTTAGAGGGTGATGTCTGTTTTTAATGGAGACAAATGAGTTTTACAGTGTGAGGTTGTTTTGTATACATTTGGAATAAAGCTTATGGTGTTTTGAAGAAAGTTCTGATCCCTCATTTTTGTATTGACCTGCATATTTGTCAGATCCTCGCCCCCTCACTGCGTGAGGTATCACCTATACATTAAGGCCAGTGAGTTCCAGCAACTACTTTTGCTTTTTTCAAATAAAATGTTTGCATAACAAAAAATGACAATTTAAAAAAAGAGATAAATAGTTACCTTAGGGACTGAACTTTTTTAATATGTATGTCAAGAGGGTATATTACTGTTAATTTTGAAAATATGGGCTTGTAATTAGTGATGGACGCAAAACTGAAAAAAATGCACCTTTATTTGCAAATAAAATATTGGCACCATACATTGTACTAGGGAAATATTTTAAATGTTGCAATAACCAGGATAAATGGGCAAATAAAATGTGTGGTTGTTAATTACGGTAGCATGTATTATTTTAAACCTATAATGGACGAAAACTGAGAAATAAGGATTTTTCAATTTTTGTATTTTCCTGTTAAAATGCATTTAGAATAAAATAATTCTTGGCAAAATGTACAACCCAAAAAAAGCCTAAATGGTGGCAAAAAAAAACAAGATATAAATTGTTTCATTGTGATAAGTAGTAATAAAGTTATAGGCGAATGAATGGAAGGAGCGCTGACAGGTGAAAATTGCTCTGGTACAGAAAGGGAAAAAACCCTCAGTAGTGAAGTGGTTAATTACAATCTCCAATTACAGGTAGATATGACAATCAATGATAAAAGTTCATGATTCATGTGATGTTGATGGATACGGCCTAACGCACATTTCACGGCTTTACAAACAGGAGCTTCTTCAGAGGCAGAGTGTTACAATTCAAAGTTGTGACAAATGGCAAGTAAAAACAGTGTAGTGCTGTACATCACATAGTTAAGATGCACCAGGTAAAACCATCATTCCAATCAGGCCAGCATATTTAGCACTGAAGGAGTAAATAAATCAGCGTGGTCCTTAGAGGTTAATACCTAAATACAAATGTCTGTCAGTTTAGTCAGCAGCTAAAGGATGGAGTATCATCCGATGTAGCATTAGCCTGGATAGACTGGGTAGCAGCTGACTATTGACTAAACCAACAGCCATTTGTATTGAGGTATTGATCTCTAAGGACGTAAATTGACTCCTTCAGTTACTATATTGCTCTGTTCATGTGCACTGACTAAATGTGCTGGCTTGATTGGGATGATGGTTTGACCTGGAGCACTATAACAATGTGACATACAGCACAACACACTGGCCTCAATTCACAGAGCTTTACCAAACACTTTATCAAACGTTTGATAATTTTCCTCATGGGTAAAATTTAATTTTGAATTCACTAAGGTGTTATAGATTTATTGATCATTTCATCGATAAAACATTCGATAAATCTATAACACCTTAGTGAATTCAAAATTAGATTTTACCCATGAGGAAAATTATCAAACGTTTGATAAAGTGTTTGATAAAGCTCTGTGAATTGAGGCCACTGTTTGTACTAGCTGGTTTCACAGCTCCATTACAAGTGATATAGGCCTCAGAGTAGAGGCAGAGAACCCTGAGAGGAGTCTTCTGGACAGGGCCGGGCTAAGGCAGGGGCGAGAGAGGCTCCAGCCTCAGGGCGCAGTGTAGGAGGGGCGCACAACTCGCTCAGCTATAATTACCCTATTGTATTTGAAGCAAAGAGAAATAAGAAAAGGAGATACATGGCAGTGACTGCAAGCCAGATAACTACAGATTAAGGTGTTGGGGGCCCTGGGGCGCCTCTTACTCTAATAGCAATCATTGTGGGAGGCATGGGGGGTGCTCTTTGGTGTCTCTGCCTTGGGTGCTGGAGGACCTTATCCCGACTCTGCTTCTGGACAAAAAAATTAGCCGCTATCACAGCTCCATTACAAGTGATATACAGCCCACAGAGTAGTGGCAGAGAGCCCTGAGTGGAATCTTCCAAATCTTCGGATGTGTATCACAAGGCTTTACAGCATAGGGACGAGTAGGAGAAGGAGGTGTATCTACACCTCTGCTTTGGGACCCCTGTGAACACTCTCTCTGGGACTGGGAGCAGAGGCGTATCGGGTAATAAAGCGCCTATGGCAAACACTGTAATTGTGACCCCCACCCCGTTTAAAAATAGCAGGGTGCTGGTTGCAAGCTGAGGCCGGGTTCTAGGTGCAGGCTTGGGCAGGGTGCTGTGGCAGGGTGCAGGATGCTGGTTGCAGGTAGTGGCAGGGTGCTGTGTGCAGGCAGAGGCAGGGTGCAGGCTGGTGCAGGGAGCTGGTTACAGGCTGGGGCAGTGTGCTGGTTGCAGGTAGTGGCAGGGTGCTGGTTGGTTGCAAGACAAGGACAGGTTGCTAAGGCAGATGGCTGGTTGCAGGTAGTGGCAGGGTGCTGGTTGCAGGCTGGGACAGGGTGCTGGGTGCAGGATGGGGCAGGGTGCTGGGTGCAGGCAGGGTGCTGGGTTGCACGCAGGGGCAGGGTGCTAGGTGCAGGCGTGGTCAGGGTGCTGGGGAAGGGTGCAGGATTCTGGTTGCAGTCTAGGGCTGGGTGCTGGGTGCAGGCAGAGGCAGGGTGCTGTGTGCAGGCAGAGGCAGGGTGCAGGCTGGTGCAGGGAGCTGGTTACAGGCTGGGGCAGTGTGCTGGTTGCAGCAGTAGTGGCAGGGTGCTGGTTGGTTGCAAGACTAGGGCAGGTTGCTAAGGCAGGGTGCTGGTTGCATGTGGTGGCAGGGTGCTGGTTGCAGGGTGCAGGCTGGAGCAGGGTGCTGGGTGCAGGCAGGGTGCTGGGTGCAGGCTTGGTCAGGGTGCTGGGGCAGGGTGCAGGATGCTGGTTGCAGGTAGTGGCAGGGTGCTGGTTGCAGGCTAAGGCAGAGTGCTGGTTGCAGGCTGGGTCAGGGTGCTGGTTGCTAGGGCAGGGACATGCTGCCTGCACTCTCCTCCTCTAGTCTCCTCTTCACACCCATCAGCCCTAGTGGCAAGCATCATGCGCATGCGGCCATTCAGGAGGGGGATCAGGGAATGCGAGTGCCGCCAACGTTGTCTGCACTGGCAGCTGGAGATGAATGGAACACGTCAGGCGCCGAGCAGGCAAGGACATACACAGTCTCTTTCCTGCTGTGGGGGCCAGGCGCTGGCCAGAGTAGCAGCAATGGTGCTGGCGGTAAGCCATGGGAATTAGGAAGGTGACAGAAGGGGTGATTAATTTGCTTACTGGGGTTGCGCCTTCCCAGGTGAGTGACGAGGAGGCACCTATGGCAGATCCCTCATGTGCACCCTTCCAGATATGCCTCTGATCCTCAATGTGGTTCCAACCACCCTCTATATCCCTGCCTGTACTGCAATTCTGGAGTCCACCAGTATTGGGCTAAATGCATAGTAGTGAACAGGGCAGATTCTAGGCTAAATTTCTCCCAGGGCAAAAATGTCAATATTGTCGTCGTCCCCCCCCCCCCATGGGCTCGAGAATGTAATGTGCAATGTGGTATTGTGGTATTTAGCCCCATAGTATAGGTAGCCAGGTATAAGTGCCCCCAGTATAGTTAGCCAGGTATAGTTTCCCCCAGTATAGGTTAGCCAGATATAGGTGCTCCAGTATAGGTTAGACAGCTATAGGTGCTGCCAGATATAGGTGTCCCAGTATAGGTTAGCAAGCTATAGGTTCCCCAGTATAGGTTAGCCAGGTATAGGTGTCCCCTGTATAGGTAGCCAGGTATAGGTGCCCCCAGTCAGGGTCGGACTGGGACACTAAGGGCCCACCAAGGAAGTTTCAGCCTGCCCCCCCCCCCGATCCCCTCCTCCTCCTCCCCCCCCCCCCCCCCCCATTTTGGGCTCACATACACATGTACTCTATAAATTTTGCATGAGTTTATGGTAGGGAAAAGATCGTGAGCCCTTCTGAGGACAGCCTCCAATAGGGATATGTCCACATGCGGCGCGCTCAGCGCGCCGCAGCGAAAGTAAATGGGTGTCACCACGCACTGGAACATCGACGTGGTCACGATGAGTCATGGGCAGACTTAAAAAAAACCCAAACACAACATAAGTAGCGGTGTTATTCACAGAGATTAGGTCCGGCCAGATACATTTTAGATAAAATATTCAAGTAGTTACATGCCTCATGACAATTCATCAAGTAGTCAAATCGCAGCAGATTTTCCGTCAAAATGCAATCAGGTTGGCGGCAGATACCCCCACAACATGCAATCAGGTTGGCGCCAGATACCCCCACAAAATGCAATCAGGTTGGCGGCAGATACCCCCACAAAATGCAATCAGATTGGCGGCAGGACCCCCCAAAATGCAATCAGGTTGGTGGCAGATACCCCCCCCCCCCCCCAAAAGTGGGCAGCAGTGACCAGAAAATCATAATGTGGGCAGCAGACACCTGAAAATCGCAATGTGGGCAGCAGTGACCAGAAAATCGTAATGTGGGCAGCAGACACCTGAAAATCACAATATGGGCAGCAGTCACCAGAAAATCGTAATGTGGGCAGCAGACACCTGAAAATCGTAATGTGGGCAGCAGACACCTGAAAATCCTAATGTGGGCAGCAGACACCTGAAAATTGTAATGTGGGCAGCAGTCACCAGAAAATCGTAATGTGGGCAGCAGACACCTGAAAATCGTAATGTGGGCAGCAGACACCTGAAAATCGTAATGTGGGCAGCAGACACCTGAAAATCGTAACGTGGGCAGCAGTTACCAGAAAATCACAATGTGGGCAGCAGACACCTGAAAATCGCAATGTGGGCAGCAGTTACCAGAAAATCGCAATGTGGGCAGCAGACACCTGAAAATCGCAATGTGGGCAGCAGTGACCAGAAAATCACAATGTGGGCAGCAGGCACCAGAAAATCGCAATGTGGGCAGCAGGCACCAGAAAATCGCAATGTGAGCAGCAGGCACCAGAAAATCGCAATGTGGGCAGCAGACACCTGAAAATCATAATGTGGGCAGCAGACACCTGAAAATCGTAATGTGGGCAGCAGACACCTGAAAATCGCAATGTGGGCAGCAGGCACCTGAAAATCGTAATGTGGGCAGCAGACACCTGAAAATCGTAATGTGGGCAGCAGTGACCAGAAAATCGTAATGTGGGCAGGTTGGTGGCACCTAGGGGCCCCCCCTCCCTCACCTAGGGGCCCCCCTCCAGAATTGCAGCCAGCGGCAGCACCGGGGAAGAATCACTTACCAGCATGACGGAGATCCGTAGCTCTGCGTGCTGCTGGCTGGTCTGGTCTCTGTTTCCTGAACTGACTGTCCAATCACGCTCTCGCAGTACTTCCTGCGAGAGCGTGATTGGACAGTCAGTTCAGGAGACAGAGACAGACCAGCCAGCGGCACGCAGAGCTACGGATCTCCGTCATGCCGTTAAGTGATTCTTCCCCGGTGCTGCCGCTGGCTGCAATTCTGGAGGGGGGGAGCGCGGAAGGGGGGCCCCTAGGTGAGGGGGGGGGAGGCTTCGGCCCCTCCCCGCCGATCTGTGCACAATGTCCCCCCTTCCTGCGCTTAGCCCCCCTCCTTTTTAGCACTGGGGCCCCCAGGAGGCGGGACGGCCGGGGCCCACCGATGGGACCATCGGTGGTTCGGTGGGCCTGTCCGAGGCTGCCCCCAGTATAGGTTAGTCAGGTATAGGTGCCCCAGTATAGGTTAGCCAGGTATAGGCACCCCAGTATAGGTAGCCAGGTAAAGATGCCCCCCGCATAGGTGACCCAGGTATAGGTGCCCACCCCAGTATTGGTTAGCAAGGTATAGGTGCCCCCAGTATATACTCACCTTTCAGGCTCCAAGCGAGGTTCACTGCCACTGGGATGTTCTGTACTCTCACTATTTCCTGCTAATCAGGAAGTAGTAAGAGTAAACGGCGCTGGATACAGAACATCTCGGCGGCAAGGAACCTTGCATGGAGCCCAGAAGGTAAATCTTTACTATACCGCTCCTGCTGCCATAACACTTTCTATGCAATGGAGAGGGAAGCATGGAGGGGGGCGAGGAGAAGGAGGGAGTCCCAGTGTGCCGCTGTTCCCCCCTCCATCACTGCACCGGGTGCGCCGCCCTCCTCCCTCACTGTGCCCCGAGCCGACACACGCCTTTCTCGCCCCTAAAAACAGGGCTGGTAGTGACGGTTACCCCCTCCTCTAATCCCCACTACATATGCCTGTTTCATGCACTTTATAAGACGTCATATGTAATTTTTAATGAGATAATGAGATTAATTAACTAATGATAATAATCATTGGTTAATTCATTGCTTTATATACTAGGGGAATATGAACAACAGGCATATATACATTTTTATATATATATAAAATCAAACACTTATGTCCTGAAAAATGATTTCACAATGGCTACTTATCATGAAGCTGTAAGACCCATGAGGTGGCCATGATGTACCTAGAGCATTTTGTGTATAAACATAAAGTCCTCCTAACAGCAAAAATCTTGAATGGCATATATATTGTACCTTTGACTTTTATGATACATGCGTATTTTGGACCTTTGCAGTTTGGTGAGCCCAGTATTGTTGTGTTCCTAATTACTATTATCCCTAGGACTATCACTTGTAAGCTGAGTAATTGGGAGTGATTACATTTTTTGAAAAAAAGGTAGACAATACATGGAATTTTAGAGCATGAAGGAAACATGCTTGTGTGGGAAATTTGGCTCTGGGTACTATACTTACATCTAAATCATCCAGATCATCCATGCTTGGGGCTGGCCCTTTTTCCTTGGCACTGTTGATTAACTGATGATTTAAAAAAAATTGTCGCAGCATTACTTTCATTCTGCCTTTACCTATACTGTACACAGTATATTACGAGAATGCAAAATAGTGTACTGGTGCTCTACAGTAAATACATTTTTCCACAAAATAAAATTAAATATAAAAGTTCACTTTCCTTAGGATGCGTACAGTTCACCACATCATTCTCAAAAAGAATCAGCACCCTCTAAGATCAAGTATTTATTCAATCTTCTTCATAAAAAAATGCAGAATCAAATTACATAGAAAAAGTGCTGGGTCAAGACAATATACTGCATTTATAAACCTTTGATTCTTTGCCAAGTCATACAGACACAATTCTATACTCCTGCATTGTATCTGTATGACTTGACAAAGAATCAAAGGATTCGAAACGCTGTGCATCGTCTTGACCTGGCACTTTTTCTATGTAATTTTATTTTGCATTTTTTAAGAAGATTGAATAAATACTTGATCTTAGATGGCGCTGATCCTTTTTGAGAAAGAAGTTGCTGGATATTCCTATTGTCTCCAAAGGAACAGATCTTGCACGTCGCTTCACATCCATTGGGGCCTAACCTTTGGACAAAACATACAGTTCACCACATCAACAGCTCCACAGTTGCTTCTCCTGTAAATAACTTCTTGGGCTTGATTCACAAAGTGGTGCTAATCCAGTTAGAGTCTTTAGGCATGATAACCATTGCACCACGCTGGTGAAAAGCCAGTTTAGGCGTGATAAGTTTACGCGTGATAAGTTTAGGCATAAGTTTAGATAAGTTTAGATCGCGCGCAAAGTCCTGCACGCAAAGTCTATGCGAAGTGCACCAGACTTTGCTAGCGCAAAACTTTTGATCAGCTGTGCACTGCGGTGCTAACCCAGTTGGTGCTTAAACTTATCACGCCTAAACTTATCACACCTAAACTTATCATGTCTAAACTTATCATGCCTAAACTGAGTTTAGGCGTGATAAAGGGCTTTTCACCAGCGTGCTAACTGTTAGCACCGCTTTGTGAATCAGGCCCCTTGTGTGTCAACCTCATGCTAACAGAGAAATAATAAACAACAGAAAGCATTATGCTAATCTTAGTGCATTATCCTGATTGAGTGCATTCCCATACACCACACCTCCAGCGCATATCACATATCACATGCAATGTGAATGTGTACACACACTGGCACCAGCAGTATAGTGATAACAGTACTTTCTCACTACTAGATGATAATGCTGACCATCTCACAGCCCAGTAACAATCACATATATAAAGCCTAGTACATATGGTACAATTTTTCAACAGATTAACCTCTAATCTGATAAGAAATTGCATCGTGTGTAGGCGTCCAAATTGTTCCTGATTTATAATGCCATCCATTTTCCATTGATAACTACCCAAAATCGACCGCGTTATTGATCGGAATCTGATCAGGCCGGTTGGAAATTATCTGATCATTCCATCGGTCTGAAGGAAAATTGTACCGTGTGTACCCAGCTTAACCACTTGAGGACCTAGGGCTTTACACCCCTTAAGGACCGGCCACTTTTTTTCCATTCAGACCACTGCAGCTTTCACGGTTTATTGCTCGCTCATACAACCTACCACCTAAATGAATTTTGGCTCCTTTTCTTGTCACTAATAAAGCTTTCTTTTGGTGCTATTTGATTGCTCCTGCGATTTTTACTTTTTATTATATTCATCAAAAAAGACATGAATTTTGGCAAAAAAATGATTTTTTTAACTTTCTGTGCTGACATTTTTCAAATAAAGTAAAATTTCTGTATACATGCAGCGCGAAAAATGTGGACAAACATGTTTTTGATTAAAAAAAACCCATTCAGCGTATATTTATTGGTTTGGGTAAAAGTTATAGCGTTTGCAAACTATGGTGCAAAAAGTGAATTTTCCCATTTTCAAGCATCTCTGACTCTTCAGACCCCATGTCATGTTTCATGAGGGGCTAGAATTCCAGGATAGTATAAATACCCCCCAAATGACCCCATTTTGGAAAGAAGACATTCCAAAGTATTCACTGAGAGGCATAGTGAGTTCATAGAAGATATTATTTTTTGTCACAAGTAAGCGGAAAATGACACTTTGTGACAAAAAAAAAAGTTTCCATTTCTTCTAACTTGCGACAAAAAAAATGAAATCTGCCACGGACTCACCATGCCCCTCTCTGAATACCTTGAAGTGTCTACTTTCCAAAATGGGGTCATTTGTGGGGTGTGTTTACTGTCCTGACATTTTGGGGGGTGCTAAATTGTAAGCACCCCTGTAAAGCCTAAAGGTGCTCATTGGACTTTGGACCCCTTAGCGCAGTTAGGCTGCAAAAAAGTGCCACACATGTGGTATTGCCGTACTCAGTAGAAGTAGTATAATGTGTTTTGGGGTGTATTTTTACACATACCGATGCTGGGTGGGAGAAATAGCTCTGTAAATGACAATTTTTTAATTTTTTTTACACACAATTGTCCATTTACAGAGAGATTTCTCCCACTCAGCATGGGTATATGTAAAAATACACCCCAAAACACATTATACTACTTCTCCTGAGTACGGCGATACCACATGTGTGGCACTTTTTTGCACCCTAACTGCGCTAAGGGGCCCAAAGTCCAATGAGTACCTTTAGGATTTCACAGGTCATTTTGCGACATTTGGTTTCAAGACTACTCCTCATGGTTTAGGGCCCCTAAAATGCCAGGGCAGTAAAGGAACCCCACAAATGACCCCATTTTAGAAAGAAGACACCCCAAGGTATTCCGTTAGGAGTATGGTGAGTTCATAGAAGATTTTATTTTTTGTCACAAGTTAGCGGAAAATGACACTTTGTGAAAAAACACAATTAAAATCAATTTCCGCTAACTTGTGACAAAAAATAAAATCTTCTATGAACTCGCCATACGACTAACGGAATACCTTGGGGTGTCTTCTTTCTAAAATGGAGTCATTTGTGGGGTTCCTATACTGTCCTGGCATTTTAGGGGCCCTAAACCGCGAGGAGTAGTCTTGAAACAAAATTTCTCAAAATGACCTGTGAAATCCTAAAGGTACTCATTGGACTTTGGGCCCTTTAGCGCAGTTAGGGTGCAAAAAAGTGCCACACATGTGGTATCGCCATACTCGGGAGAAGTAGTACAATGTGTTTTGGGGTGTATTTTTACACTTACCCATGCTGGGTGGGAGAAATAACTCTGTAAATGGACAATTGTGTGTAGAAAAATCAAAAGATTGTCATTTACAGAGCTATTTCTCCCACCCAGCATGGGTATGTGTCTTATTTTATGTGAAAACATGAGTAAGTCACCTAAATAGATTTGGTAAAATATTAATTTTAAAACAAATATTTGAAAAAAATATGACATATTTCAGATTCCCTACAGGCTGTGAGCTTCAAGTAATAAAGCTTTGTTGGGCTTATAGCTAATAGCTAATAGCTGTATAGAGATGTTCAATGAGGACAGCTCATGGTGACTCAGAACCACCTGGAAGGTATAAAAGGCTTAAAGTGGATCTGAGATAAACTTTTACTCATTGCACAATTGTGTTCCTTTCATATAGTTTATACTGCATTCCTCAAGCCAAATACCTTTTTTGTTTTGTTTTAATACACTAATTCCCTATAAACTAAACAAGCCTCGCCCACGGCTTTTCAGAGAGCCTTGGCACTCAGTCCCAGGTAGCAGGGGCTTATGGGAGCTCAGTCTGGGCAGGAGGAGGAGGAGGTTACTAACCATTGATTTCAGAGGCAGAGTGGAGGAGGGGAGGAGGGAGGAGGAGAGGGTACTGAATTTACACACAGGCAAGCTGATAGCATCTCCAGCCCTTAGCCTGTGACAATGTGACAAACAGAATATGGCTGCCCTCATTGTGTCACAGCAATAAATAATCAAACTTTTAAAGCTGTTTGCAGCTAGATTTGCTGTGTAAACTATCTAAACGTTAGATACGATATATACTGTAGACAAGTTATTTGTTATAGTTACTTTTTTATCTCTTGTGGTTTCCAATTATGCATCACTCATGAATATGCAAATCATATGTTTATGCCCTTGTTGCACTTGGCAAAAATCTTCTTTCCTTATGCCTCTGTGAGAATCCGCTCAGCTGCCTGCGCAGGCAGGCAGCCTTTTGACCATTGTTTAGGTTTGCATGCTGCAGGACTCTGGAACAGAGACCTGTCTTTCCATTGCAAGTTCTGGTCTGTTCTCTTGCTGGGGAATTTGCATACATTCATTATGCAAATCCCCTACCTGCCTTCTTTGATGACTGGCACTATAAGAGCTTTATGTTTCCCAGAAGGCTTTGCTGGTCATTTACCTTCCATGGTCTGTTCCTGATGGACACTGCTGGAGTGTCAGCCGTTGCTATCTAGTATAGTTAACTCCTGGGGGTTGCTTTAGGCTCCCCTTCTAGCCCAGTCAGGTTGTATTATCTGTTTGTTTGTTCTGTTGCCATTGTCCTGCCCCAACGGTGGTCGACAGGAAATGGTTCTGATCTCTGTTCTTGGAGTATAGCTGGTGCAGCGGTTGCTACCAGCTAACTCTTCTGTTCTGTCTCCTGGGATCGCGCTAGCCACTTTTCGCTAGCGCTGGGGATCCTTCTGTTCTGTCTCCTGGAATCGCGCTAGTCACTTTTCGCTAGCGCTGGGGATCCTTCTGTTCTGTCTCCTGGGATCGCGCTAGCCACTTTTCGCTAGCGCTGGGGATCCTTCTGTTCTGTCTTCTGGGATCGCGCTAGCCACTTTTCGCTAGCGCTGGGGATCCTTCTGTTCTGCTACTCTGTACCTGGATCGCACTCGCTTCTCGCTAGTGCTGTGGATCCTATCTCTCGCTTGTCCCTGTTTTCGTGTGTCTGTCTTGACTGCTACGACCGCTTGCTGGAGGCTCGGTGAGGTAACCGTTAAGCAAGCGTTCGCGTCCTCTGTTTCATGTTTGTCTGTCGATGGTTAGGTAGGCGTGCTTGTCTCTATTGTGCTTATCACGTGGAGACCGCGCATAACCGCGTGCACTGTTGCGAATGAGTGTGGTGCTCGCGGTTAGCTAGCGTTTGTTATTTTCTGTATCTCCTCATTGTATTATTTGCTGTGCCTTTGCTACCCTTGTGCCCTGTTTTGCTCAGTCTTGTGTCTCTGTCGGCAATCGCCATTCTTGCGATTGCATTCCCACTTCGTTTCCGCCGTTGTGTGTTCACCGTCGCTGGGTGGCGACTAGTTTGGTGGACACACATTGGTTCTGTACCTTTGCTCTGTTTCTTGTGGGCTATCCAGCCCTGCCTGATCGTACCTTGTCCTGGATCTGTACAATTCCCGTCTGGCATCTGTGGCTGTGCAGCGACTGTGTTCGCCTGCACTCCACAGTGCCATCTGCCGGACCTAGCCTGGGTGTCCTCAAATATACGTTTGTGGAGGAAATCCACCGCGTCAGCGCACGTCTGGTGCGCTGACCGCAAATACGATTCCACAATCGTTACAGAATGACCAGCCAAACCAAAATTCCCAGGGCAGAGGGAACCTTTGATTTGATTCAGATGTCATTGCCTGAGACAAAAGCGTATGTGGATCCTATTATAGGTAGGATCGCACACTATATAAAAGCAGTTAAAAAAATCAGTGCTCGTCCCTGATCCCCACCCATATGGGGATTATCTAGATACCGGGCTATTTGAACCGCCATTTGCCTCATGGGAAATTGGGGCCTTGGTGGAGGAATTTGATTTGGATTGGAAGGCCTTTTGCGATTTTTATATTGCAAAAAGCGCGTATGTCCTGAACGATTGTCTTTACTCTGTGTGCCTTTTGATTGATTCTGATGAATGTGATGAGTGTGTTGTGGATCTGGTGATGTATGTGTGGCAGATCATTTTGGATGAATTACACACACACCAATCAATTGATCCCAATAAAGAGGTAAAAGATTCCCGTTCTGTTCCTGCTCCAGTTCCATCTGCAGATTGTGCTCACTATGATTGTTCATCCTTTGTTAAGTGTGCATGGGAGCCCCCGTTTGAGAAATGGGAGATCGAGCTCCTGGTCTATGAATTGGAATGTGATTGGAGATCGTTTTGCAATCATTACCTTTCTAAAAACGAAGCAGTTTTGTATGCGTGCATTGAGTCTGCGTGCACTTTAATCAAGACTGGTGAATGTATCTCTGACTTTGTGACTCCGCTGTTTGACAAGTGGAGATTGATTTTGGATGAACTACATGCGCTTCAATCTGCTAAAAACACATTGTCAGCGGACGATTGTTCCAATCCTCTGGATTTAAAGAAAGTGAGTTTTGAATGCATTCCCTTTCCCAAATCAACTGAGTGTTTGAAGTCTGAGTGCAAGTCGTTCAGAGCAGTTGCTTGTGTGGAAGTTGAACCAGTGCGGTCTGATGTCGCCACCGCACGTATGGCTGCAAAAGGTCTTTGTGGTCCTGTGTCTAAGGAAGACAGATTTTTTCCCTCAGGTTCTCTAAGATCGTCCGTTTGTGAGCCTGCCATGGGGAAAATTCCTAAGTTATGCAACTTTAAGAAAATTATTGATGTGTCTAATAAAGTTTCTCCTGTTGTTGTCGCCACTTCTTTTGCAAATGAATCTGTCTTATTCTGTTCGCACCTGTGCAGGCCTGTTGCCTGATGACAGTTGCTCCAGTGTTTCTGTCCTAGATGCCTTGCAGTCTGCTCCGCAGATCGCGGAGGTTTGCGATATGGAAGCGTCAGTTTCGCAACCTAAAGCGATCTTGGATCCGCAAATTTTGCGTTCTGACTCCTCGGATTCGACATTGTTAGCCGAATCTAAGAGTGAGACAGCGCTTCGGTTTTGCGAATCTGATGCTGAAGCTTCTTTGCCTTGTCCAGAGAAGCTTTCTCTGAACCTGCCCTGTACCATGAATGAAGGCATGATGTCCACTTGCATTGACATTTGCGAGTCTGATTCTGAAGAAAGTATTGACTCTCCACCCAGTATTCTGGATGCGTCAATATTACCTTGTTTAAAATCTCCTGCAGTGACCCTAGAGGCTCGTCTAGGTATTGCAACCATTGTTACCTGTTTCTCTGCTATTTTGGAATTGCAGTCTGGTTTGACTGCTATGGAGGAATCTGCCTGTAGTGAGGCAAAACTCAGAAAGTCAGAGCTAGTTTTACTAGATATTCCTGTGTATACCTGTCCTGATGATAAAATTCAGTCTCAGTTTATGGTGGAACCTTCCCTGGGACATCTGCCCTGCACACAAAATAAAGTTCAAGTTTTGCCCTGTAACATGGATAGTTCAGAATCCTTCTTAGAAAACTTGGGAAATGGTGTTCCTGAGGTCTTGTTTGATGTCCTGGAGATCTCAGAGTTCCTCCCAAAGGGTGCAGAACTTGTAGGAGATGTCTCCTGCCCCCCAGGTCCTTCTGAGGTGTTGCCCACTTCAGTAGGCATTGCTGCCTTGCTGACTACTTTTGCAGCTCTTGTGGAGCTTCATTCATGTGTAGTCAATGATGATATTACAGTTACAGAAAATTCTGAATTTGAGTCCGAGTCTTCTTTTGAAAGACCAGTACCTGTGACCTTTACTCGTGATGATTTTCTGCCCGGTACTGGTTTTGGTCTTGTCGTGTCGGACTCTGAGGTTGGCAGTTCCCCGACGTGTCCTGAGGTTTCTCCTGTACTAGTGTACCCCGATGTGCTCTGTGACCCAGAAAGCCCAAGTGTGCCTCGGTTACCAGCGTACTCAGATGCTTCCTCAGTGGAGACATGTTCCGATATAGCCTGCCTGCTTGCATGCCCAGAAGTGGTCCCTGAAAGTCCTGATCTTGATGGGTGTCCTGCTAATTTTGAGTCTGGAATGATCATAGGTTCCATAGGGGTTCTTGGTGGTTCTCCATGTGAGCCTGGTGAGCGTTCTGGCTTCTTGGGATCTCTGCGGAGCTTCAAGGCGTTCTGGGAGATTCTGGGAAAGGTTTTGCTTGGTGCCCTGAATACGATCAGCAATGGCTTTGGTGTTGTAAGGGACACTTCGAACAGGTATTGCGGCAGGTTTGGTATTCTTGGACGCTCCTTGGAAGGTGGTGGGTATTGTCTGGAGGGTGTCGATGGCTTCTTCTCTGGTGTCCACAGTCCTGATGGGTGTTACGCTGAGACTTGTAGTGCTGATGGGCATGTTTTGGTGGCTTCTGCTTCCGATGAGGTCGGTTTCAGATGGACTGACTCTAGAATTGGGCCTTGTCGGGCTGCCCCGACCTTCATGAGTCTTCAGTTAGAGTTTTGTGATGATACCAGTTTTGAGGGATGTCTGGAATCTATCCCTAGAGGGGGGGGGGGGGGGGTACTGTGAGAATCCGCTCAGCTGCCTGCGCAGGCAGGCAGCCTTTTGACCATTGTTTAGGTTTGCATGCTGCAGGACTCTGGAACAGAGACCTGTCTTGTCATTGCAAGTTCTGGTCTGTTCTCTTGCTGGGGAATTTGCATACATTCGTTATGCAAATCCCCTACCTGCCTTCTTTGATGACTGGCACTATAAGAGCTTTATGTTTCCCAGAAGGCTTTGCTGGTCATTTCCCTTCCATGGTCTGTTCCTGATGGACACTGCTGGAGTGTCAGCCATTGCTATCTAGTATAGTTAATTCCTGGGGGTTGCTTTAGGCTCCCCTTCTAGCCCAGTCAGGTTGTATTATCTGTTTGTTTGTTCTGTTGCCATTGTCCTGTCCCAACGGTGGTCGACAGGAAATGGTTCTGATCTCTGTTCTTGGAGAATAGCTGGTGCAGCGGTTGCTACCAGCTAACTCTTCTGTTCTGTCTCCTGGGATCGCGCTAGCCACTTTTCGCTAGCGCTGGGGATCCTTCTGTTCTGTCTCCTGGGATCGCGCTAGCCACTTTTCGCTAGCGCTGGGGATCCTTCTGTTCTGTCTCCTGGGATCGCGCTAGCCACTTTTCGCTAGCGCTGGGGATCCTTCTGTTCTGTCTTCTGGGATCGCGCTAGCCACTTTTCGCTAGCGCTGGGGATCCTTCTGTTCTGCTACTCTGTACCTGGATCGCACTCGCTTCTCGCTAGTGCTGTGGATCCTATCTCTCGCTTGTCCCTGTTTTCGTGTGTCTGTCTTGTCTGCTACGACCGCTTGCTGGAGGCTCGGTGAGGTAACCGTTAAGCAAGCGTTCGCGTCCTCTGTTTCATGTTTGTCTGTCGATGGTTAGGTAGGCGTGCTTGTCTCTATTGGGCTTATCACGTGGAGACCGCACATAACCGCGTGCACTGTTGCGAATGAGTGTGGTGTTCGCGGTTAGCTAGCGTTTGTTATTTTCCGTATCTCCTCATTGTATTATTTGCTGTGTCTTTGCTACCCTTTTTGCTGTTTTGCTCAGTCTTGTGTCTCTGTCGGCAATCGCCATTCTTGCGATTGCATTCCCACTTCGTTTCCGCCGTTGTGTGTTCACCGTCGCTGGGTGACACACATTGGTTCTGTACCTTTGCTCTGTTTCTTGTGGGCTATCCAGCCCTGCCTGATCGTACCTTGTCCTGGATCTGTACAATTCCCGTCTGGCATCTGTGGCTGTGCAGCGACTGTGTTCGCCTGCACTCCACAGCGCCATATGCCAGAGGGAATTGCCCTCTGCGGGTGCATAGCACCTAGCCTGGGTGTCCTCAAATATACGTTTGTGGAGGAAATCCACCTAGGGCTCGATTCACAAAGCGGTGCTAACCCAGTTAGAGACTTTAGGCATGATAACCATTGCACCACGCTGGTGAAAAGCCAGTTTAGGTGTGATAAATTTAGGCATGATAAGTGTAGGTGTGATAAGTTTAGGCATGATAAGTTTAGATAAGTTTAGATCGCTTGCAAAGTCCCGCACGCAAAGCAGCGCCATTAAACTTTATACGAAATGCACCAGACTTTGCTAGCGTAAAACTTTTGATCAGCTGTGCACTGCAGTGCTAACGCAGTTAGCGCTTAAACTTATCATGCCTAAACTTATCACACCTAAACTTATCATGCCTAAACTTATCACACCTAAACTTATCACACCTAAACTTATCATGCCTAAACTGAGTTTAGGCATGATAAAGGGCTTTTCACCAGCGTGCTAACTGTTAGCACCGCTTTGTGAATCAGGCCCCTAGTCTCTAATTGAGTTAGCACCGCTTTGTGAATCGAGCCCCATGTCTTTTTTTCTTGTCCTCACCTCATGGTTTCGATGCTGGCAGGTTCACACAGGCAGCCTCCCCTGGAGTGAAGGAACCCTGAGACTTAAAAAAAAGTCTATGTGTGAAGAACCGGTTCTGCTGACTTTGGGGGTCTGGTGTCTAGTGGGGGCCCATCCAAGGTAGGCGTTAGCATCTCCTATGGTTATGGTCTGCCACCTAGATGTGTGTAGTATCTAGCTATACTTAGGGCACTCATGCCTGGCTATACTGGGGGGCATCCATGCCTAGCTATACTGGGGGCACCCATGCCTGGCAATACTGGGGGCACCCATGCCTGGCTATACTGGGGGCACCCATGCCTGGCTATACTGGGGGCACCCATGCCTGGCTATACTGGGGGCACCCATGCCTAGCTATACTGGGGCACCCATGCCTAGCTATACTGAGCATACCTATATCTAGATATCCTGTGGGCACCCATGCCTGGCTATACTGGGGGCACCTATACCTAGCTATACTGAGGGCACCTATACTGGGGGCAGGCACCTATACCTAGCTATACTGGGGGCACCTATGCCAGGCTATACTGAGAGCACCCATGCATGGCTATACTGGCATGCATGGCTATACCTCTGTTAGCAGAGGTGCTCTGCTTGCTATAACTGAATTGCTGTTGTTTATCCCCTGCTTATTGCCTGAAGAAGTGGGCTGTGCCCGCGAAACGCGTTGCATCTTTGGGGTATTTTCAATAAATGTGTATATCTATACATTTACAGTCCTTGGTGTCTGCTTTAACGGAGGCGAGTCCACCACTTCCTCCCAGCAATTTTTTAAAAATTTTATGTACTTTTATCCTTCTGGCGCCTCTGTTCACCTACCAATATATATCTAGATATACTGTGGGTACCCATGCCTGGCTATACTGGGGGCACCTATACCTAGCTATACTGAGGGCACCTATACTGGGGGCAGGCACCTATACTTAGCTATACTGGGGGCACCTATGCCAGGCTATACTGAGGGCACCCATGCATGGCTATACTGGGGGGCACCCATGCCTAGCTATACTGGGGGTACCTATACCTAGCTATGCTAGGGGCACCCATGCCTGGCTATACTGGGGGCAACCATGCCTGGCTACACTGGGGGCACCCATGCCTAGCTATACTGAAGACACCTATACCTAGATATACTGTGGGCACCCATGCCTGGCTATACTGGGAGCACCTATACCTAGCTATACTGAGGGCACCTATACTGGGGGCAGGCATCTATACATAGCTATACTGGGGGCACCTATACATAGCTATACTGGGGGCACCCATGCCTGGCTATACTGGGGGCACCCATGCCTGGCTATACTGGGGGAACCATGCCTAGCTATACTGAGGACACCTATACCTAGATATACTGTGGGCACCCATGCCTGGCTATACTAGGGGCACCTATACCTAGCTATACTGAGGGCACCTATACTGGGGGCACCAACCACCACTCAATAATTGTTCAACAAAACTTTATCCCCTTCCAAAGAAAGATTCAACTTCGTTAGATACCCCACCGGTAGTAGATCCCTCGTTGTCAGGTTGGCAAAAGAACTCGGTGTCCTTTAATGATACACTAGATAGGAAAGCTTGATATTGATTTAAAGAAAATCTACTCCGTTTGTGGTGGTGCATGGAAACTGGCGATTGCGCTAACATATTTACGGAAAGCTGTTAAGATCGGGGCCAAAAATGTGGAATAAGCCATCAAGTCAGAAGTAGATAAAGAGGTGTTACTCACAGTACTGGAGGAGTCCAAGGTGCCTGATGACTTTATAGACGAAGCTGCAATAGACATCATTAGATGTTCTGCCAGAGCAATGCTCTATTCAGTGACTGCCAAGAGTTTGGTTGAAGTCCTGGTAGGTGAATGTGACTTCCTGCCAGTTGTGGTGCAAAATTTCCTATGATGGAAAATCCCTCAGGATAAACGTCAACCGCTCACTGCAGGCCAAAAGTGTCCTCAGAACACCCGATACCAAAATGCCAGAACATACAAACCAGGCAAGAACTACAGAATAAACAGGCAGAGTACCCAGTCAGCCCTACACCAGCTTATGGAGCAAAAGTCAACTTTTTGACGGTTTGACAGTCCAAAGTAGTCAAGGAGGATAAAGATTAAGGGAATTTGATCATGTTTGGGAGGATGCTATAAGAAACCATTGGGTAGTCTGAACCATTTCATCAGGTCACTTTTGGACTTTCAAAAGACTTCCAGGAAAAAAATTCCTTTAGACAAAGATTTCTATACCCCCGTTCAAAAAAGAAATCCATTTATATATTTATCAGACCTAGTGGTCATGCATAGGTAAGGTCTGCACAAGCAGTGA
Source organism: Hyperolius riggenbachi (assembly GCF_040937935.1). Classification (NCBI taxonomy): domain Eukaryota; kingdom Metazoa; phylum Chordata; class Amphibia; order Anura; family Hyperoliidae; genus Hyperolius; species Hyperolius riggenbachi. Next base: position 117,001,682 of record NC_090657.1, on the reverse strand, counting down.
TTCACGTTCCAATATTACAGAGAAATCAAGGCTTCTACTCACAGCCGTTCTTCGTGAAGAAGAAAACTAGAGACCTAAGACCAGTATTAGATTTAAAGATATTCAACTCATTCACACTAGAAGCGCTTTTCTGAGCGTTTTGCGATTGATTTGCGTTTTTTAAAATCGCTCCTATTCACTTTCATTAAAATCGTGGTAAAAATCTTGGAAAAATCGCAGCAATTTCTGCGTACACGGTCGCGAAATCGTGACAATTTTCTGTGATTTTTACTGCGATTTTAATGAAAGTGAATGAGAGCGATTTTAAAAAACGCGAATCAATCTCAAAACGCTCAGAAAAGCACTTCTAGGGCTTGATTCACTAAACCGTGATAACTCATATCACTGCCGCGCTAGCGTTTCCGCGCGCACTTTTGCGTTTTCGTACACAATCGCAAATTTTCACCCGCAATTACGAATTTTCACGCACAAATATTCACGATTGCACGCGAAAAGTTGCGATTGCACGTGAAAACTCAAAAACACGCACAAAAACGCTAGCGCGGCCGTGAGTTATCACGGTTTAGTGAATCAAGCCCCTAGTGTGAATGAGCCCTTATAAGACTTGAAAAAAATCAAAATGGATTCCCTCCATACCTTAGCAAGGCTGGATTTCTGGGCAGGCCCCCAAGGCCAGTGACTAGTGTGGACCAGTGCAAGGGGAGGGTGGACAGCCGCCCTTGCCATTCCCCATGCTCAAGGATGTTTAACTGCAGTCTATTTGTCCTCAGCCACTCGCTTTCCTATGCATAGACATAGCCTGTCCTTGTCTGTGTACGCAGTGGGCAGCTAAATAGGACTGTAGTATGGTCAGCTGATCAGATCAGCTGTTTTACGTGGGAAACAGATGCATAGAGGTCTTGCTGCGCCACTGGGGCTAATGGACTGCAAGTCAGAATCCCCAGGGTGCATGAGCATAGCGCGACCTCCATGCAATACTTGGGTAAAAACAGGGAACAACAAGAGCCCCAATAGTGTAATTCGTACTGGACAAGGTGGCAATAAGTTTGTATTGCTAGATACTAGAGATGGGCCGAACCTCTGATTTTAGGTTCGCGAACCGGGTTCGCGAACTTCCACGGAAGGTTCGGTTCGCGGAAAAGTTCGCAAACCGCAATAGACTTCAATGGGGAGGCGAACTTTGAAAAATAGAAAAAATTATGCTGGGCACAAAAGTGATGGAAAAGATGTTTCAAGGGGTCTAACACCTGGAAGGGGGCATGGCGGAGTGGGATACATGCCAAAAGTCCCAGGGAAAAATCTGGATGTGACGCAAAGCAGCGTTTTAAGGGCAGAAATCACATTGAATGCTAAATTGCAGGCCTAACGTGCTTTAAAACATCTTGCATGTGTAAACATCAATCAGGGAGTGTAATTAGAGTACTGCTTCACACTGACACACCAAACTCACTGTGTAACGCACCGCAAATAGCTGTTTGTTGTGTGTTGTGACGGCCGTGCTGGACTACTGCGCAACATGGCGAGATTGCTCTTCCTCACTCAGTGATGTCAGGTAATGTATGACTTCCTTCTCAACTTTCCATGACACTGTTAAAAAGCTTACGTTTCTTTCCATGACACTGTTAAAAAGCTTACGTTTTTTTAAAAATTACATTTTCTACTTGCTGTGTACTTGTTCAGTACCGCTACAATGAGAATACTATGGAGGCGGGCAAGTCTGACATTGTGACTCCGGGTAAAGGCCGGGGAATGAGGGATGGAATCCGGTGTGGAGCCTGAGCAACGCTACACATCCAAGGAGGGCAGCAGGCAGGCATGCACGCCCGCCCCGAGGTAGTTAACCAAAATAACAATACAGGAGGAGGACTTTCGAGGCCCTGCTGTGTATTTGAAATGATTGCACTTTAAATCATTTAACGAGAACCAGTTATGGCGGGCAAAGATGACACCACATTCCTTTCACGAGAATCATATGGAGGCGGGCAAGTCTGCCATTTGTGACCCCGGGTAATGGCCGGGGAATGAGGGATGGAATCCGGTGTGGAGCCTGAGCAACGGCTACCACTGCACATCCAAGGAGGGCAGCAGGCAGGCATGCTATACAGGACTTTGAGGCCCTAATTGTAATGAATCAACTTTAAATCCTTTAACGGGAATCCGTTATGGAGGGCAAGTCTGCCATTGTCACCGCTGGGAATGAAGGTTGTATTCCGGTCCAAAGTGGGAGCCTGCTGAGACCCATGCTGTAGCTGCCCTGACCGTGCTTTGCAGACCAGGCATCTGTGGTCAGATTGACCCTTGAGCCAGCGGAAGACAAACCAAGTCGAAAGCATTTTCCAAGAATGTTTTACGGAGGGCAATTTTTGTTGGCATTTTTTTAAATTGTTTGAAAATGTAGATGGTTGTATTTTTAAATTGTTTGAAACTTTAGATGGTTGTATTTTTAAATTGTTTGAAAGTGTAGATGGTTGTATTGTGTTCCGAAGTTGGAGCCTGATCAACGACTACCACCACACATCCAGGCAAGGAGGGCAGCAGGCAGGCAGGCATGCATGCCCGCCCCGAGGTAGTGACCAAAAATAACAATACATGACTCAGGAGGACCTTTTGAGGCCCTAATTGTAATGAATCAACTTTAAATCCTTTAATGGGAATCCGTTATGGAGGGCAAGTCTGATGGTGCCTTCACTGCGATTCACCAGGTTGGTCTCCGGCGAGAATCCGTTATGGAGGGCAAGTCTGCCATTGTCACCGCTGGGAATGAAGGTTGTATTCCGGTCCGAAGTGGGAGCCTGCTGAGACCCATGCTGTAGCTGCCCTGACCATGCTTTGCAGACCAGGCATCTGTGGTCAGATGGACCCTTGAGCCAGCGGAAGACAAATCAAGTCGAAAGCATTTGCCAAGAATGTTTTACGGAGGGCAATTTTTGTTGGCATTTTTTTAAATTGTTTGAAAATGTAGATGGTTGTATTTTTAAATTGTTTGAAACTTTAGATGGTTGTATTTTTACATTGTTTGAAACTGTATCCATTCAAGTATAAGTTATGCACTGACTGCCATGTATAATGTGCAGTCACAGATGCAGTGAAAGGTATACAGTGACTGCAAACAGCCGTTTGTGTAGTGACGGCCGTGCTGGACTGGTGCGCACCATGACGAGAGTGCGGGTGATGGTGGCTTTTCAGCCCATATGCTCGCCCGGCTGATGTAGCTGAAAGACAGAACAGTGACTGTCCAGCTGATCAAATTTGGTCTGACCACAATGAAACAACGACATTATTATTTTTGGTGTGCCACCCCCACCCGAGACACTCATATAGCCGGCGGTCATTGCTTCATTGTGATACGCAAGCCCCTTCACCGCGGCAAAGTAATGATCACGAAGGGGGATGGGCACATGTACATGCCTTTTGTTTTTTGTTGCAGCCGCCTGAAGTTCAGCCATAAAAATTAGGCAGGCATGTGCATGCCCAAGAAAAATTAGTATAGCGGCCGCTGCTAGCAGCGGCCTTAAAGAAAACCTGAACTGAAAATTAAAAATCAAAATAAACATACACAAGTCATACTTACCTCATGTGTAGTCTACTCTTCAATCTATTTTTCCTCTCCCGTGTCCTGTTTGTCCACTGTGATCAATGAAATTCTCCGTCCTCCATTTTGAAAATAGCCATTACCCCATAACAGCTTCCTGGTCAGCACACAGTTAAACTGTAACATCGCCCACTTGAGCCATAAGGAAACATGAACACATCAGTTCTCCTCTCAGCTGTAACTGACAGCAACTGATAAATAGCTGACAGCAACTGATATATTTCAGTTCTGACAAAATGTTGTCAGAACTGGAAGTGATCACTGTAAGAAGAAAATGGTGAGCTTCTGAGAGGAACGGATGACAAGGTAACTATGTAATGTTCATTTGAAGTTACCTCATGTGTTTATTTTAAATAATTTTACTCAGTACAGGTTCTCTTTAAAAATTCTGGAATCCGCCTAGAGTCCTGGACCCTGGTGGTGGTGGCGGAGAAGGCAGTCAAACGGCCTGCAGGCAGAGATGCTGTGTGTGGGGACTGACTTAGTCTTCGGTCAAGCAATAGCCCTCAGGGATCCATGCCTCGTTCATTTTGATAAAGGTCAGGTACTGAACACTGTCATGACTTAGGCGACTTCTCTTCTCAGTGACAATGCCTCCAGCTGCACTGAAGGTCCTTTCTGACAGGACGCTTGGGCAGGACAAGAGAGAAGTTGTATGGCAAATTGGGACAGCTCTGGCCACAGGTCAAGCATGCGCAACCAGTAGAGCAAGGGTTCATCCTCACTGCTCGCAGTCGCAGTGTGCACATCCACACTTAAGGCCAGGTAGTCGGCTACCTGCCGGTCCAGGCATTGGTGGAGGGTGGACCCCGAAGGGCTACTACGAGGTGTTGGACTAAATAATGTCCGCATGTCCGACATCACCCCGAGATTGCTGGAGCGGCCTGTCCTTGCCTGCGTGGACTGGTGAGGAGGAGGAGGAATACTGCCAGTGGTACCTTTATTGGGTTGTACTGTCACATCACCCTTAAATGCATTGTAAAGCATCATTGACAGCTTGTTCTGCAAGTGCTGCATCCTTTCCGCCTTGTGTGGAGTTGGTAACAGGTCTGCCACTTTGTGCCTGTACCGAGGGTCTAGTAGCGTGGCCACCCAGTACAGGTCATTCCCCTTGAGTTTTTTTGATACCGGGGTCCCTCATCAGGTTGAAAGAGGCCATCTCCACAAAGTCGGATCCAGACGTACTCTCCATCTCCTTTTGCTCTTCCACAGTGACGTCACGCAACTCCCCTTCCTCCCCCCAGCCACGGACAATACAACAGGAACGTGGAGCAGCAGAAGCCCCCTGTGACGGCTGCTGCAGTTGTTCTCCTGCCGCTGCTGCTTCTTCCTCCTCCACAGAAACACCTTCCTCATAATCATCAGAGTCTGACTCCTCTCCTTACCCACACGACTCCTCTTCTTCCTCCTCCTCCCCACTCCCCTGCGAAGGCGAACCACCCGAAGTTCGCCTGGAACCGTTCGCCAGCGAACCGTTCGGCCCACCTCTACTAGATACTCCCAAGTCAGGGTCACCAGCAGGCAACCACTGTAAAGGCAGGTGGGGAGATTGTCCTGACCCCACTCAGGATTAAGAAGTCACTCTCTGTAGACAGGAAGAAAGGGTAGCAACCCTCCACCAAGGATGGACTCAAAATTGAATACAATGAACAGAGGTGCCAAAAGTATAAGATTAGACTAAATGAGCTTAAAAACCAACTTAAATGGCAAAATTGTCAAACACATTTATTAGGAACTCCAAAAAGAAATGCAATGCGTTTCGCAGGTTCAACCCCGCTTCATCAGGCAATATAGGGAGGAGTATCAAACAATCTGTACAGACAGAGGCGCTTAACTTGAATCCTTGTGCAGATTGTTTGATACTCCTCCCTATATTGCCTGATGAAGCGGGATTGAACCTGCGAAACGCATTGCATTTCTTTTTGGAGTTCCTAATAAATGTGTTTGACTCTGAATCGCAGTCGTTGTCGTGTCTGCTTGAGGGAGGTAAGACCACCACTTCCTCCTTCAATTTTGCCATTTAAGTTGGTTTTTAAGCTCATTTAATCTAATCTTATACTTGTTACAGGTCAGGAAGGCGATGTTTGGAACCAATTCATTAACTTTGGTCCACAGTAAAAAAAAATGAGTGCACACCGATATACTGGTAGGAGGTAGAGGAGATGGAGCTCCAGCACTCTCAAGATTGCAGCAGGGGACTGGACTCGACCTTCTTAAGCATATGACTGAGGCGGTGTGATCTCCTTTAAAGGCGTGCAAAGGCTGTGTGGCAGCAGACAAACTTGTTTAGGAGGGAAAGATGAGGTAAAGCCAGCACTGCGTTTAGGGTAATTTATTGAGTCAGATGAAAACAGATGCACTTACAGTCGGCAAGGTCAGATGCAATGCGGGGAGGTGGGCGCCAGGTCTATATCCCCCTGCGGACGTCCGTTTCGCGCAGCAAGTGCTTGTTCACCGTTCACCGTGATGTTTTTAGCTTTTAAGGGGGCTTTGCTATTAAACATTAAAGCCGGCGGGCAGATATTTTCCAAACGGCAGCAAAGCAGGGGTTAAAACGATAAATATCGTTCAGGCAGGATTAAAAAAAATATTTTAAAACGATAAATTTCGTTCAAAAGGTCTGCACTATTTTAACCTTTAAAACGATAAATATCGTTTTAAACATATATCGGGCAGAAGGGGGCGCCATTATTTAGCCGGCTCCATTTTTCACTGGACGCGCTCACTTGTAGCATAAAACTTCAAAACTTTACTTAAAAAAAATCCTTGTAAAAACATGGCAGTAAAAAACATCAGCATGATACTTATCACATCTTCCAGGCACAATAGCAGCAAGGTGTTCCTAAGGCAATGGGATGTGCAGGAGGATCAGCAACAGAACCGTGATCCTCCTGCACCTCCCATTGCCTTAGGAACACCTTGCTGCTATTGTGCCTGGAAGATGTGATAAGTATCATGCTGATGTTTTTTACTGCCATGTTTTTACAAGGATTTTTTTGAAGTAAAGTTTTGAAGTTTTATGCTACAAGTGAGCTGCTCCTGGTTTCCTCGTTTTCTCCCATTTATGTTACAATTCATTAACTTTGCCAATAAAGAGGGGTCTGACCCAACTAATCCTCAGCCTCATCAAGTGTTAACCTTCCTTCAGTTGAGAATAGAAAAAAAGCACATAACATTATTAAAGTCTATAGCTCAGCAATTTCGGCTCTGACAGATTATCATTGGGCGATGCACCCCTTGGTGAGACAATTCACTAAAGCAGTATTAAATATAATGCCTCCGAGGAAGGTTTTGTTCCCTAAATGGGAATTGCCATTAGTGTTTGAACACCTCTTGAAACAGTTATTTGAGCCATTTCCAGGCTGTTCCTTGATGAATCTCACACTAATAACAGTGTTCCTAGTGGCGATATCATTCACCAGGAGTGTTTCAGAGCTGCAAGCTCTGAGTTGTCGACTTGTCGTGAGCCTGATCTCACTTTTTTTCATGACGATGTGCAAATTCATGGGCAGCTTATGCCAGGGTGTCGGCAGAAAAGATCTGCCAAGCAGGCAACTGGAGCACCATCAATACTTTTGTTGCACATTATTTGGTGAACACTTCATGATCTACTATGGTAGATTTTGGTAGAGCGTTTCTTGTTTTGGAATGTCTGCTGTATAAAACAAATTCTTTGTTTCACCTGCAATGTTTCTCCCTTCCTTTTTTCTTTTAACAGTTCATATTAGTGCTGCCACGGAGGCATAGGGAAGACGGAAAATAGTTTCTTTGTTCCTTTCCCGATGCATCCATGGCAGCACAGGGTACACACCACAAACCTGTTACGTGGAGGCAGGCAATCGTTGACCCTGACACCAGTGGTTGGCGTGGGCTCTCCTGAGGTGAGGAGTCTAAGTGGCTATGGGTCTTCACCAGAGCACCCTGCAAGGGATGTTGTGCCGTTACCCCTAATGGGCAACAGACTACTTTAGCTGCCTAGCCACCAGGTCGCGGTCCCCAGGATTGCCCCATTGGAGGCAGAGAGAACAACTGAGTCCACAAAGCGGAGAGAGGGTAGCTGCAGGCGAAGTCAGGCAGGTCGAGGCAAATGGCAATCAGACATAGTCAGTAAACAGGCTATGGTCGAGGTAGGTGGCAGTCAAGCGTAGTCAATAAACAAGCAAGGGTAGAGGCAGGCGGCAATGAGGCAAAGTCAGTAAACAAGCAGGATCGAAAACAAGTAAGCAATATCAGGTAACAAGGCTCCAGCGGCTAATGGCACCAAGCTGACCAGAAGTGACAGCGCTGGATCGCTGCTATCCAGCTCCTAAAATAGTGAATACAAAACTGGTGCCAGAATATATATCTACGCGTATGCGCATGCGTGCCAACGGGACCGCAAGTACGCATGCACGCACCATAACGACGTGTAAATCCTCAAATAAAAGACATGTGGGTGCGCTCGCAACAACCTGCGATTAGTATTGTAGCAAAATCATTTGGTGGGTATAGATATAGAAGGCACAGGATGCTTGGAGGAGCTCAAATGTATAATTACGGTCCGGTGAGTTAGTGGGGGGGGGGGGGGCACTACCCATTAGTGCTGCCACAGAGCATTACCCATCAGGTAAGTATACCATTTTCCATTGTTTTAAAAAGGCAAAATTACATTTAGCATTGCTTTTCAATGGAGGGAGTTTTGGTCTCCTTAAACCTTTTATACCTTTCAGGTGGTTCTGGGTCACCATGAGCTGTCTGAGTACTCCTCAGTACTGGTCCAAGCCCTATCTCATAGAGCCATAGCAAACCATACCATGCACTGATGAGTACCAATAAGTCTGAAACAGACTGTCTGTTGGATTGGCGTGGCACTGTAAAATGTATTAGCTACAGGCTTACAATACACTAGCAGTTCTAGTTGTGCAGCCTTGCTTTCAAGGGCTTAAAGAGATGATTTGCTTATTTGGGAATTACACTATAAGCGCTTTTCTGAGTACTTTGTGATTGATTAGTGCTTGTTAGAATTGGCCAATCATTAGCCAATTTAAATTGATGGGATGTACCAGGCTTTAGGGTACATGTGCGCAACCAATTTTGTTTGATCAACGATTGCCCAATTTGACCCCTTCAGTGTAATATGAGAGCTAGCAGATCTTGAATGGTATGAACAGATTGTGTAGGTAAGCCCTCATACTACACAGAGTTGGTAAAATTGGCCAAACAGAATTGGATGTGTGTACCAAGCTTAAATCAGACCAGACACCTTGCATAGTTATGCGGCAGGTTTATTATCACTTACATCCAAGTAATGTTCTGCCAATGCCATCTCTCCTTCCTCTTCTGAATCCCAATCTCTCCAGTTATCAAAATCTGTCTGCAACCAGGCAGGCTACAAGCAAGTGGGGAAAATGTTAGCACAAAGTACACAGTTGTGTGTATAGTTGTAATAAAAAAGCAATAATAACATACACTATATTAAGGTTTGTGAAGTAGATATATATATATATATATATATATATATATATTGTGAGGGATCAGCTGCAAATGGTGAGTACTCAGCGGGAGATAGCAGCACAGACAGGTGTATTTTCCAAAACAAACAATAGTTTATTGGACAGCAGGCTTCTTAAACAGCAGTCTTTTGGCAGTTTGTAAAGTACAGTTCAAATGAAAACAAAAAGGCCAGTACAGGCCAGCAGCTTACATTCAGCTTTCAATATCAGGAACACACCAAACTCCATGTGCAGCCTGCACTTTCTCTCCAGAGCAAAAACCAGCTTCCTGGAATCAAACGTGAAGTCTTTCTCAGCAGACTTCCAGACCTTGCTGGTCACACCCACTCTCTCTCCTCCTACTCCAGCCTTTCAAAGCTGCTCTGTTAACCCTGTGTGAGCCTTCTCCAGCAGAAGCCCACATACACAGAGCAATCGATCCACCCAGGATCTGGCGACCAGATGCGCCCGCCCACTCTGCATCTGGTCAGCTCCGGACCCAAGTAAGGTTTTTTAACCTCTGTCCATGTGACAGACAGCCAAAACCTTTTTATTCCGGAGCTGCTACTGGATGTAGCGTCTGATCCCAGGTGGAATGTACCTCCCATCCAACACAACCTGGGACAAATCGATTACCTCCTGGGTATCGACTTTGTCACATACTCCCCCCCTCTGTTCGATCCCGTGGGATCGGACACAGTCTGCGGCAAGACAGAATGCCCTTGATAGAGCATCTGCATTGCCATGCAGTCTTCCAGCTCTGTGCTCCACAGAAAAATTAAAGGGCTGTAATGCCAGAAACCAGCGCGTTACCCTTGCATTTTTCTCCTTGTTTTGAGACATCCATGTGAGAGGAGCATGGTCGGTAATGAGGCGAAAGCGACGGCCCAAGAGATAGTACCGCAGAGCCTCGAGTGCCCACTTGATGGCCAGACACTCCCGCTCCACGATACTATATCTTTCTTCGGCTGCGGTCAGCCTTCGACTCAGATACACAACTGGGTGCTCCTCTCCATTGACGATTTGGGATAGGACTGCTCCTAACCCCACAGCTGAAGCATCTGTCTGTACCAGAAACTCTTTTTTAAAATCAGGCGTGATCAAGACTGGACCCCTGCACAATGTCTCCTTAAGACCTTGAAAGGCTTCTTCAGCCTCCTGTCCCCATGCACCCATGGAGGAACTTTTCCCTTTTGTGAGGTTTGTAATGGGAGTGGCCAAAGTGGCAAAATTTGGAATGAACCTCCTATAATAGCCCACCAAGCCTAAGAAGGTCCTGACCTGCTTTTTCGTGGTAGGCCTAGGCCAGTCCCTTATGGCCTCCACTTTCTGCACTTGGGGCTTAATCAGACCTCTCCCAATTGTGTACCCCAGGTAACGAGCCTCCTCCAACCCTACTGCACACTTCTTGGGGTTCGCTGTCAGCCCCGCCTTTCTAATGGCATCCAGGACCGCCTGGACTTTTGGAAGGTGGCTTTCCCAATCTGTACTGAAGACGACAACGTCGTCCAAATAAGCCGCAGCATACCGCTGATGCGGCCTGAGGATCTTGTCCATCATCCTTTGAAAGGTGGCTGGGGCCCCTTGCAACCCAAACGGCATCCTGACATACTGAAACAGCCCTTGGGGAGTCGAGAAGGCTGTCTTCTCCTTGGCTGATTCAGATAAGGGCACCTGCCAATATCCCCGGGTCAGATCTAAGGTGGTGACATATCTTGCGGGGCCCAGCCTTTCGACTAACTCATCTACCCTTGGCATAGGGTAGGCATCAAATTTTGACACCTCATTCAATTTTCTGAAGTCATTACAGAAACGAATGGATCCGTCAGGCTTCGGAACTAGAACTATGGGGCTATTCCATTCGCTGTTGGACTCCTCAATAACCCCCAGTTCCAGCATTCTTTCTACTTCCCCTGCTATGGCCTGTCTGCGAGCTTCAGGTATTCGATAAGGTTTAAGGCGGACCTGTACATGGGGCTCAGTCACAATATCATGCCTGATGACTTGGGTACAACCCGGAAGTTCCGAGAACACCTCTCGATTCCGTAAGAGGAACTCTCGGACCTCCCGTTTCTGTGAAACAGACAGCGCCTCAGCCACCTGTACCAGCTCTATTCCACCCTTGGTGGATTCTTGAGTAACCTGGGAAGCTGCAAGAGCCACCCTCTCTTTCCAGGGCTTCAGTAAATTCACATGGTAAATCTGTTCCGGCTTCCTCCGGCCAGGTTGGTAAACTCGGTAATTCACCTCCCCTACCTTCTCAATAATCTCATATGGTCCTTGCCACTTAGCCAAAAACTTGCTTTCAACCGTGGGAACCAACACCAGGACCCGATCCCCAGGACTGAACGCTCGCACCTTTGCTGACTTATTATAAACACGAGACTGCGCCTCCTGGGCATGTTGCAAATGCTCTCTGACTAAAGGCATCACTGCTGCAATCCTATCTTGCATGCCAGACACATGTTCAACAATACTTCTGTAGGGGGTGGCCTCTTGCTCCCAGGTTTCTTTGGCTATATCCAAGATTCCCCGTGGGCATCGCCCATACAACAACTCAAACGGCGAAAAACCTGTGGAAGACTGAGGGACCTCCCGAATTGCAAACATTAAGTAGGGCAAAAGGCAATCCCAATCTTTGCCGTCCTTGTCCACTACTTTCTTTAACATATTTTTTAAGGTTTTGTTGAATCTTTCCACAAGCCCGTCCGTTTGAGGGTGGTACACTGAAGTACGAATCTGATCGATCTTCATCAGTTTACACACTTCTTTCATCAATTTTGACATAAATGGGGTACCCTGGTCTGTCAAAATTTCCTTTGGCAAACCTACTCTGGTGAACATGTGGAACAACTCACGTGCAATCACTTTAGACGACGTATTTCTCAGGGGAACCGCTTCTGGGTAACGAGTGGCATAGTCCACTACCACCAGAATGTATTGGTGACCGCGTGCGGATCGAACCAATGGCCCAACTAGGTCCATGGCTATCCTTTCGAAGGGAACTTCGATAATGGGCAAGGGGACGAGCGGACTTCGAAAATGGGGAGCTGGAGCACATCTTTGGCATTCGGGACAGGATTCACAGTAAGCTTTTACATCTCCATGTACCCCAGGCCAAAAGAATCGCTGTAGGACTCGGTCCCTAGTTTTTTCGGTACCCAAATGTCCCCCCAGGGCATGTTTGTGCGCTAGGTCTAGGACCATTGTGCGATACGACTTAGGCACTACGAGTTGTTCCACAACCTCACCCTGAATTTTACAAACCTGGTACAGCAAGTCTGATTGTACCGCCAAATGAGGAAATGCTTTCTCAGCCCCGACCACTTGGGGTTCACCGTTCAACACCTTGACATTTTCCCACGCTTTTGCCAGCGTAGGATCCCTTAGCTGGGCCGTCCCAAAGTTATCCCGAGAAACCTCCAGCTCTGGTAGGACCGAGCCCTCAGAGGTCTCTGGGGATAACTCAGAGTCCCCAGCAAACACCTCCAAGGGAGAAAACATTTCATTACCATCAATTTCTGTATTATTTTTAGATTCCAGCTCTCTTGAGCCTCCACAGTTATCCCCTTCCCACAAGTTCCAGAACAGTGGAAAGTCCCTCCCCAGGATGACACTATGTGCCAAGTTCGGGCTCACCACTATTTCCTGAGTGGCCGGTCCACAGTTTGTTTCAATGGTGAGAAGGGCGGTGGGGTATTGTTTAGAGTCCCCATGAACACATTGTACTGTGACCCGACGATTCCCCAGCCAGGCCGGGTCCACTAAACTGGAATGCACCAGGGTCACCAAGCTACCAGAGTCTAAGAGAGCCTGGACAGTTTTTCCAGCAATTTTTACCACCGCCAAATGAGAGTCACAGCTTGCGATATACACAGGTCGCGCAAACAAGGACCTGCGACGAGTGTAATCGCACTCCATGGGTTCAACTGCCTGAGGACAGTTAGCAGCAATATGTCCCCACTCTTTACATTGCCAACATTGTACCGGGGATCGACTTCTTACCATTGTGCCTGGTCGACCTCGGCCTGCAGAGCTTGGCTCACTGACCACACCCCCCACAAAGTCAGCTTTTGTCTTACCAGTTCCCTGGGGTGCTGCCAGTCTCCGGGTAGCTGAGCGCTGTCCTGTGGCCCAAGCCAAAGAGTCCTCTGCAGCCAGATAACGTTCCAGCAGCGCAATGAGTTCATCAGCTGACTGTGGATCTGCATGACTCACCCACCTTCGCAAAGCCGGCGGTAGGGAGCGCAAGAAACGGTCAATGGTAACTCTTTCGACGACCTCCGGAGCTGTTAACTTCTCAGGTTCCAACCACTTCTTTACCAAGTGGATTAGATCGTGCATCTGGGACCTTGGAGAGCATCCGGCTGAATAGGACCACTGGTGAACTCGCTGGGCTCGCACCGCCGGGGTGACACCAAGTCTACGCAGGATCTCCTCCTTCAGCTTGTCGTAGTCTTTAGCATCCTCTAGGGCAAGGTCGAAGTAGGCCTTTTGAGCATCCCCAGTCAGGAATGGCGCTACCAATCCTGCCCATTGCGTTTTAGGCCAGGCTTCCCTCTCCGCTGTCCTCTCAAAGGTATGGAGGAACGCCTCGACGTCATCATGAGGAGTCAGCTTCTGCAAGAAGTGGCTTGCGCGGATCGTGCCTCCACTGCCAGGTACCAGCAGCTGTCCCTCTTGGTTCCGAGCCACCAGTTGTTGCACCAACTCACTCACTGCTTTCCTGTCAGCCTCAGCAGTATGACGATCGGCCTCCGCAGCTGCAGCCAGACTCTCACACAGGGCAACCGCTTGCTGCTGTACTGCCTCTGTATGTTGTTGCAGGGCTGTGTTCGTTTTCCGCTGCTCAGCATTAGCCTGTTGCAAGGCCGCATTCGCCAACACCAGCTGCTTCACCATTTCATCCATGCTGCTGTTCAAATTTTTAACTCTTGCGCCAAACACACTGTCGCTGTAGGCATGCTAAGTTGCCCGCATCCTCCACCAATTGTGAGGGATCAGCTGCAAATGGTGAGTACTCAGCGGGAGATAGCAGCACAGACAGGTGTATTTTCCAAAACAAACAATAGTTTATTGGACAGCAGGCTTCTTAAACAGCAGTCTTTTGGCAGTTTGTAAAGTACAGTTCAAATGAAAACAAAAAGGCCAGTACAGGCCAGCAGCTTACATTCAGCTTTCAATATCAGGAACACACCAAACTCCATGTGCAGCCTGCACTTTCTCTCCAGAGCAAAAACCAGCTTCCTGGAATCAAACGTGAAGTCTTTCTCAGCAGACTTCCAGACCTTGCTGGTCACACCCACTCTCTCTCCTCCTACTCCAGCCTTTCAAAGCTGCTCTGTTAACCCTGTGTGAGCCTTCTCCAGCAGAAGCCCACATACACAGAGCAATCGATCCACCCAGGATCTGGCGACCAGATGCGCCCGCCCACTCTGCATCTGGTCAGCTCCGGACCCAAGTAAGGTTTTTTAACCTCTGTCCATGTGACAGACAGCCAAAACCTTTTTATTCCGGAGCTGCTACTGGATGTAGCGTCTGATCCCAGGTGGAATGTACCTCCCATCCAACACAACCTGGGACAAATCGATTACCTCCTGGGTATCGACTTTGTCACAATATATATATATATATATTTATATATATATATATATATATATATATACACTTTAGCTAAAATGGAACTCCAGTTACAAGGTAAAAAAAAAAACAAATTTTTTAATGCATACTTTTTTTTACAGTAGCCAGTGATTCCAATGTGGAATCACTTGCGTTGTCAGAAAAGTAGTGCAGGTTGTAGCTCTTTTTACACCCAGTGGCCCCAATAAATGCAGTGGCCCAATAGAAAATAATTACTTGTGTTTTTGCATGTGATTTCCCAGTTCAACAAAACGCAGTAGAACTGCACAGATCCCTGCCTTATAGCGGACCTGAACTCAGATCTTCCTCTCTGCTCTAAGAGATAAGCAACAGAATAATAAACTGTAAAGAAAAACATTTTGTTTTTACAGCTTATAGAACTCCTACTGAGATTCTGCAGAGTGCTTACTTCCTGGTATCCTGGGAGTACAGAAAGGGTTAACCTCCTGTGTTTACATATTAACTTGTGCTACATACACACTTGAAAGATTAATGAAAGCTAACAGACCAATTTTACCCCCTTTCATGTAGTATGAGAGCCATACTCTACACAGTCTATTCTATTGAGCTGAACTACCCATCAGATAAAAATCTTTGCAAGATGCTGCACACATTCAAAAGATCAGCATCTGCAAAAGATCTGTTCCTGAAAAAGATTCGTTCCTGCAAAATGCATTCATAGTCTATGATATCTGCAGATCCTCATACACAGCTTGTTTAACAGACATTCATCTGCAGATCAGATCCACCAGGATGGATCTTCAGATCTGCAGATGATTGTCAGATATGCAGATGAAAGTCTGTGTATGAGGATCTGCACATATCATAGACTATGAATGCATTTTGCAGGAATGGATCTTTTGCAGGAACAGATCTTTTGCAGATACTGATCTTTTGAATGCGAAAAGCATCTTTGTGTGCAGCATCTTGCAAAGATTTTTATCTGTGTAGAGTATGCTCTCATACTACATGGAAGGTGGTAAAATTGGTCTAAGATCTTTCATTAATCTTTCAAGTGTGTACACACCATTAGAGTTGGAACACAGCTGATAGCTCAAATTACACTAGCTCATTATTTGCTGAGAAGGGAGAATTAGACAGGCTGTTCTCTATAAACACACACAGGGTGGATTTCTCTGTGTTCTCCTTGTCTTCTTTCTACTTAAAGAGAGTCTGAAGCCAAATAAATTACATCTTTCTATTGCCCAGTTATGTTAAGCATTAAGATCAAAGCTGATTCGCCGCATCTCCACGGCAGAACAAGGTATTTATCCCCCAAAAATATCGGGGCAAAATTCCACGACTTTCCAGGTCATGGATTTTGCTGCCCGGGGGAGGCAGAGCTTTGCGCTGTAGCTCTGTCTCCAGTCCAGTCAATCTCTGCTGATCTCTGCCTCTCCCTGCCCCTCTCAGTGAAAGAAGACAGAGGGGAGAGGCGGAGATTGACTGGAGCAGAGGCAGAGCTACTGCGCACAGCTCTTCCTCTTCTAGGAAGTGATGCCTGAATTTTGCCCTAGGGATTTCGGGTGGATAAATACCTCATTCTGCCACGGGAGTGCGGCGAATCAGCTTAATTATTAACATAACTAGGCATTAAAAAGAGGTCTTTTATTTGGCTTCAGACTCTCTTTAATGCAGTTCATTGCATACACCCACTTATGCTCCCTGCACCAGTGGCGTTCCTACCATAGGGCGGCATGGGGCGCCCCGCACCGGGTGTCGGGCGCCCCAGGGGGTGTCATCAAGGCCCCCACAGAGGCCTGTGCCGGCCGGACAGGAGGGGGAAAGCAACCCGGAAAGGAGGGGTGGCGGGGAAAGCGGCGGGGAGGGGGGCCGGACCCCCCACCTCCCTCACCTGGGTCCCCTCCTTCTGGCGCTTCACCCTCCTAATTAGCAGCAGCTTGATGAGCGGGCAGGAGCGGGCGGAGAAGACTTACTCACCTACTTCCTGCGTTCCAGGCGATGGCAAATAGCGTCATCGTCACCTGACGCTGGTCTCCACCTTCTCCACCGCCCACTGTGCTTCCTGATTTGCGGAAGCACAGTGAGCGACAGAGAGACCAGCGTCACGTGAGGATGACGTTATGCGCCATCGCCTGGAGCAGGTGAGTAAGTCCTCCCCGCCCGCTTCGCTAAGCTGCTGGCTGCTGCTAATTAGGAGGGGGAAGCGCCGGAAGGAGGGGACCCCGCCACCCCACCTTCCAAGCTTCCCTCATACCGGGGGCCACTATGCTACACTGGGGGCACCTATGCTACACTGGGGGCCACTATGCTACACTGGGGGCCACTATGCTACACTGGGGGCCACTATGCTACACTGGGGGCACCTATGCTACACTGGCGGCCACTATGCTACACTGGGGGCCACTATGCTACACTGGGGGCCACCATGCTACACTGGGGGCCACCATGCTACACTGGGGGCCACTATGCTACACTGGGGGCCACTATGCTACACTGGCGGCCACTATGCTACACTGGCGGCCACTATGCTACACTGGGGGCCACTATGCTACACTGGGGGCCACTATGCTACACTGGGGGCACCTATGCTACACTGGGACCACTATGCTACACTGGGGCCACTATGCTACACTAAACTATACTGGGGCCACTATGCTATACTGGGGCAACTATACTAGCTATACTGGGGCAGTGGCGGTGCCAGGGGGGTGGTTTGGGTGCTGAAGCACCCCCTAATATTGTCCAAGCACCCCCAGCGTGAACTGATTTTCGGCGTCTAATAGACGCTGTGTCAGTTCACTGACAGCAGCAGCCCGCAGCTCCAACAGCGGCAGAGCAGGGCTACAGTAAAATGGCGTCCGAAGCCCTGCTCTGGAGACTGAGTCTGCAATGCAGGGCTTCGGGCGCCATTTTCCCGTAGCCCTGCTCTCACCGCGGGAGTTTCAGTTGCTGGCTGCAGAGGATCGTGAGAGCTGCGCGCCGGACGGAGGCCGGGACAGGAGGTCTGCTGCTGCTTCAGGTGAGTAAATTTTTATTTAATTTATATTAGCAGGTGTATCGACTGTTCTGGCCAGGTCTGCTACATGATTGAAGTGTTTTCTGGCCAGGTTGCCACATGATTGCATATATTTTCTGGGCAAATCTGCCGACATGATTGCATGTATTTTCTGGGCAAATCTGCCGACATGATTGCATGTATTTTCTGGGCAAATCTGCCGACATGATTGCATGTATTTTCTGGGCAAATCTGCCGACATGATTGCATGTATTTTCTGGGCAAATCTGCCGACATGATTGCATGTATTTTCTGGGCAAATCTGCCGACATGATTGCATGTATTTTCTGGGCAAATCTGCCGACATGATTACATGTATTTTCTGGGCAAATCTGCCGACATGATTGAACGTGTTTTTTGGGCAAATCTGCCGACATGATTGAACGTGTTTTTTGGGCAAATCTGCCGACATGATTGCATATATTTTCTGGGCAAATCTGCCGACATGATTGCATGTATTTTCTGGGCAAATCTGCCGACATGATTGCATGTATTTTCTGGGCAAATCTGCCGACATGATTGCATGTATTTTCTGGGCAAATCTGCCGACATGATTGCATGTATTTTCTGGGCAAATCTGCCGACATGATTGCATGTATTTTCTGGGCAAATCTGCCGACATGATTGCATGTATTTTCTGGGCAAATCTGCCGACATGATTGCATGTATTTTCTGGGCAAATCTGCCGACATGATTGAACGTGTTTTTTGGGCAAATCTGCCGACATGATTGAACGTGTTTTTTGGGCAAATCTGCCGACATGATTGAACTATTTTCTGGTCAAATCTGTTCACATTACGTGTATTTTCTTGAGAAAACCTGAACAATTATGTGAATTTTCTGGGGAAAGGCCCACTGTCTTTGTGTTGCACTTTTAAGGGGAACCCGAGGTGAGAATAATATTGGGCTGCAATATTTATCTCCTTTTAAGCAATACCAGCTGCCTGGCTGCTGTGCTGGTCCTCTGCATCTAATTCTTTAAACCATAGACCCTGAATAAGCAAGCAGCAGGTCAGGGGCTTCTGACAATATTGTCAGAACTGACAAGATTAGCTGCATGCTTGTTTCTGGTGTAATTCAGTTCACTACTGCAGCCAAATAGATCAGCAGGGCTGCCTATTGTTTAAAAGAAAATGAATATGGCAGCCTCCATATCACTCTTATCCCGGGTTCACTTTAAATTAGTTAGCTCTGCCCTCATCCGGTCATGGCCACGCCCATTTTTCGCCGCGGCGCGCAATGCGCGCCGCATGTTATAACCGCACCCATTTTTTGTTAGCTATACTGGTGCCACTATACTATACTAAGGACAACTTTAGGGGGGGGAGCGAGCCTACACCTGGCATTACCCGCCGTGTCACGTTTAGCATGCCACATTTGCTGTTTTTTTTTTTTTTTAATGGGGGGGGGGTGTCTTTTTAATACCCAGCACCGGGTGTCAAATGCCCTAGGTACGCCACTGCCCTGCACACTGCAAATCCAATTCCGTCTGCAGTACACAGTCATGTCCAGGGCCGGCCTTAAGTTTCACATTGCCCTGAGCGAAATCAGATTTTGGTGCCCCTCCCCCCATTCATCTTTTTTGCATGCGCGCACACACAGGTCCATATGCAATTCACCTTTTCTCCTGAGATATCTCCTATGAGATAATTTTCATCTTCGCTTTAAAATACAGTACGGTAAAAACGGTAATCTAAAAGTTGGTGAAAAAGTGCTAACAAAATTATTGTTATTTATTGCTTGCTGGTGGTTTAAAACGCATTTTATGACAAGTTGTGAAAATATCACCTAGGAGAAAACTCAGGAGAAAAAGTAAATTGCCTATGGGTCACTCACTTTTGTTTTAACAAGAATAACGAGTAACATCAAAAAACAGTCTTACATGTTTATGGAAACATGCTCTAAAGCCATTGTAACAGTTGACAAAACTCTGGATTAGAATTTGAATAAAAATGATAGAATTTCAAAATAAAATGGTACATGAACCATAGGATCCGCTTACGCTTCATACTGCAGCTAGGTTCAGGAATCAAGTAACTGAGCACAGGAGGATCACAATTAATCCCCCCCCCCCCCTCTTTTGGTGCATGTGATCAGATCCCCCACACACACACTTTCAATGTATATAGGCAGACCCCCCCCCCTTTTAGTGTATATAGTATAGGCAGATCCCTCCCCCCTTTAGCGTACATAGGAAGATCCCCCCCTTTAGTATGTATAGGTAGATTCCCCCTTTAGTGCATATAGTCAGATCTCTCCTTTAGTGTATACAGTCAGCTCCCTCCCCCCCTTTTAGTGTATATAGTCAGATCCCCCCCTTTTAGTGTACAGGTAGTCCTCAGTTAACGAACGAGATAGGGACTATAGGCTCGTTCTTAACCTGAATCCGTTCTTAAGTCGAAGCACAATGCACGCTCCATTTACAGCATGTAGATTTCAATTCTGATCCAAATTTGATCCATATACATCCAGACATCAGTAAGTGATGGGCTCATTAGTGAACAAGTCGCAGCATGTGAGTGAGCTTGTCTTATAGTACAGTACTGTACTGTATAAGGCGCCATGTGTGTGTGGGGAGGTGAAGAGATACATACCGCACACCTCCCGTGACCCGGCGTCAGTCTCTGCAAAAACTCCATCCGTGTGTGGGCAAAGACAGCGCCGCAGCCATGAGGGGACCTGGCATGCTGTATACTGCGCATGAGCAGTGCAGTACATTATCCAGGTCAGAGGGCACAGCGTAACGGAGGTGTTTTGCAAAGACCAAGGGTGATGCCAGGACATGGGAGGTGTGCGGTATGTATCTACTCACCTCCCCACACACACAGGGCATCTTAAAATCACTTTAGTTTACTTTTAAATGTTCGAGTCACCGCGATCCGGCACTTGCTGGTGACATCATTATGACGGGGCGTGACGGGGCGGAGCTATAATCGAGGCGTTCGTATCGGCGGGCGTTCGTAAAGCGGGCGTTCATAAAGCGGGGACCACCGGTACATAGGCAGATCGCCCTTTAGGGTATATAGCCCAGTAAGCAGTTGGGAAGCAGTTGGGGAACCTTACTTTTCTGATTGTCTGCTGTGTAACTCGGACAGGACAGTTTCTAGGATAAATTTCACCCAGGGGGCGAGGGTGTAAAAATCCCCCCCCCCCCCCGGTATAGGTGCCCACAGTATAGGTTAGCTACGTAGGTGCCACCACTATGGGTTAGATAACTAGGTGCCTGCAGTATAGGTTAGATAGGTAGGTGCTGCAGTATATGTTAGGTAGATAAGTGACTGCAGTATAGGTTAGATAGGTAGGTGCCTGAAGTATAGATTAGGTAGGTAAGTGACTACAGTATAGGTTAGATAGGTAGGTGCTGCAGTATAGGTTAGGTAGGTAAGTGACTGCAGTATAGGTTAGATAGGTAGATGCCTGCAGTATAGGTTAGATAGGTAGGTGCTGCAGTATAGGTTAGGTAGGTACGTGACTGCAGTATAGGTTAGATAGGTAGGTGCCTGAAGTATAGGTTAGGTAGGTAAGTGACTACAGTATAGGTTAGATAGGTAGGTGCTGCGGTATAGGTTAGGTAGGTAAGTTACTGCAGTATAGGTTAGGTAGGTGACAGCAGTATAGGTTAGATAGGTAGGTGCCTGCAGTATAGGCTATGTATGTAAGTGACTGCAGTATAGGTTAGATAGGTAGGTGCCTGCAGTATAGGTTAGTTAGGTAAGTGACTGCAGTATAGGTTAGGTAGGTAGGTGCATGCAGTATAGGTTAGGAAAAAACAAGATATAGATCAATAAATTGTGATAAGTAGTGATAAAGTTATTAGTGAATGAATGGGAGGTGAAAGTTGCTCTGATGCATAAGGTGAAAAATCCTCACGGGCTGAAATGGTTAATTGATAAAGATGCGCTGCTTTCAATAAAGTAATAAAAGGTTAGATTAAAAATACATTTTTTATGAAGTAAAAGATTTGTGCTGTATCTCAGCTGCATAAGTATGCAAGGTTAAAAGGGAAGTGGGAGCACAGATGAGACAAGGCATTAGAAGCCTGATGTCGCGAACCTCCGATTTTCAAAGGGTGGAGGAAGGAGGGTGGAGGGAAGAGGGTGGAGGGAGGAGGGAGGAGGGTGGAGGGAGGAGGGTGGAGGGAGGAGGAAAGAGGGTGGAGGGTGGAGGGATAAGCCTACAAGAGGCTAATTAAACTCTCCCTAGCAGAGTGACCCTTAACTAATTAATGTAGGCAGACGAGTAAGAAAAACGGCACAAGGACCTTGCCTTTTATAAGGGGGGGGGGGGGCTCCAAGAGTGAGTGCAGTCTGATTGGCAACAATGTGCCTGCTGACTGTGATGTAGAGGGTTCTGCTCAACAGAGCATTATGGTGCGAATCGAACTTCCGGGAAAGTTCGCCTTTGGCAGGCGATCGCGAACCACCGAAGTTTGCCGGGAACTGTTCGGGACATCTCTACTGATCACTACCTCTTTTTTTCGTCAGTTTGCAGCCAGTAATTCCTTGTCTCTCATCTTTATTCAGTGTTCCCACTTCCTTTTTAAGCTTGAATACGTTATGCAGCTCGGATATTTACAACACAAAACTTTGTAATAAAAGATCCGAGCTTACTCCCAAAAAATTTTCTTCTATATGCCGAATATCTAGGGAATTCAGAGCACTTTTAAAAAGCTTTGGATACTGTGACGCTTGGAGAGCTTTACATGCAGACGAGTATGATTTCACTTTTTATTCCCACACGTCTTCTACATACACAAGAATCGATTACTTTTTTGTTTCCCCAGTCCTATTGAACTCAGTAACTTCATCTGAAATAGGCCTAATATCTTGGTCGGATCATGCTCCTCTAGAAATGGTTCTGAATCTTGCTAATAACCCCAAATTGCCCTCAGTTTGGAAACTGAACAATAGTCTATTAATAAATGAGGAAATCACTCAAGATATAATGGAAAGCATCCAAAATTATTTTGATCTCAATACGGGCTCAGTGTCACGCTATTCAACTATATGGGAGGCCCATAAGGCTACAATCAGGGGAAAATTCATTTCAATCGCTACTCATAGGAAAAGGGAATCCCTAAAACAAATAAACGACCTCCTTCAACAAATAGCCTCACTTGAAGAATCCCATAAGATCTCCCCCACAAAGAATACCTTAGTTCAATTAAATTTATTACGTAAAAAATTGTCCGATCTACAATATGCTAATGTGGAAAAAGCATTATTTTTTACTAAGCAACTCTTTTATGAGAAGGGAAATAGAGCTCACACCATATTGGCCAAAAAATTAAGGGATATAAAAACACACAATGCAGTATTATCATTAAAAGATAAAAAAGGGGTATTACAACATGATCTGACCAAGATATCTACCATATTTAGGGAATATTTTTCGGAAGTATACAATCTGAGTGATAATCCCCCTCCTACTATGTCAGATATAGGAAATTACCTACGCTCCTGTAATCTCCCTACCCTTTCTTCAGATCACTTAAATATCTTAAACGCTCAGATACAAGCAGAAGAAGTGAATGAAGTGCTAAAACAAGCCAAACCACATAAAGCCCCGGGCCCTGATGGGTTTACTATGGCCTATTATAAAAAATTCAGAGACTTTCTAACCCCTAAATTGGTTACCTTATTTAATAGTTTCATGGGTTTCGACCCTATACCTGAATCTATGCTTAAATCTCATATGGTGGTCATTCCAAAGCCTGACAGGGACCCATTGGATGTCAAAAACTACAGGCCAATCTCCTTATTAAATACGGATCTGAAGATCTTTACCAAGGTTTTGGCTAATAGATTGACTCCGATTCTTCCTTCATTAATAAATAAGGACCAAGTAGGGTTTATGACAGGACGTTATGCGGGCGATAACATCCGCCGTACTATAGATTTAGTGGATCATATTAATCATTATAAGATACCTTCTATTCTATTAAGTTTAGACGCGGAAAAAGCCTTTGATAGGCTAAGTTGGTCGTTTTTGTTTCAAACACTGAAGATAATGGGCTTCGGGGGAATATTTATAACTGTACTCCAGAAATTGTACTCCAATCCTAAAGTAGCGTTGAAGATCCCATTTACTGACCCCCATAAATTTTTTGCAATTTCTAATGGTACACGTCAGGGTTGCCCCTTGTCCCCATTATTGTTTGCTCTTTCTATAGAACCTTTAGCAGCCAGAATAAGGGGCAGCCCTGACATACAAGAGGTGCAGGTGGGGAGGTCGGAGTATAAGCTATCTCTTTTTGCTGATGACGTGCTTTTGTCCATTACCAACCCTCATGTCTCTCTACCAAATCTGCATGTGGAGCTCTCGGAGTTTGGCAGGTTTTCTAACTATAAAATTAATGGGAAAAAGTCAGAAGCTCTCTCATTCTGTATAACAACTCAAGCATTGGAGGGACTGCAGTCGAGGTTTCCATACAGGTGGCAAAAGGAAACATTGAAATATTTAGGAATATTCATATGCAAGAACTCAGCTAAACTTTTATATCATAATGTAACCCCATTGATATCTAGAATTATGAAAGATTTAGCCAAATGGGAGGATTATAACATATCATGGATAGGCCGGATGGCAGCTTTCAAAATGAACTCTCTACCTATATTAGTATATGTTTTCTCCTCCATTCCTGTCTGGATGCCTCGTTCATATGTCCTTCCTCTGCAGAAAGCATTAATGTGATTTATTTGGCATAAAAAATCCCCTAGGATATCCAAATCAGTTCTCACACTACAGAGACAGTTTGGTGGCCTGTCAGTACCTAATCTATATAACTATTACATAGCAAGTCAAGACAGGCAGATGGTAGCATGGTATGAGAGGTCCCCTCATGCTCGCTGGACCCAGATTGAATTCTCTCTATTACAGCCTATCCATCCTAGTGCCTATTTGTGGGGGCCGGGCTCGATCCGACGGGAGATTAGTTCTGTTTACTCCTCTATTAGATCCAATCTAAAGCTTTGGTCGATATTGGGCAGGCGTTATGTGCTGCTCTCCCCGGGGTCGAGCCTAGTCCCCATATTTGGCAACCCTACTTTTACCCCAGGCCTTAATTATGCTTCTTCATCAATTTGGGCCCAGAGGAACATTAGGTTTGTCTCAGACTTATTGGACCCCTTTACTGTGAAATTATACACATTTGAAACTCTCAAAGAGAGAATATCTCTCGAAAATTCACACTATTTGCAATATTTGCAAATCAGACACTTTATCTTATCTATATCCTCCTCCTTGGAGTTCCCCAGGAAAACAGAATTTGAGATTATTTGGGAATCTGGCCCTCTACAAACAGGTTTAATTTCATCTCTTTATACATGGTTTAATTCACCCGAACGTATCACCCCAAACTATCAACACAAATATATGCATTATTGGGAGGACGTTTTAGGTACAGCTATGGACTTAAAGTCATGGTCAAAACTCTGGCTTAACGCAACAAAAACGTCTATATGCGTCATTACAAAAGAAAATATCTACAAAATTCTGTTCCTCTGGTACAACACTCCATCAAGACTCCATAAATGGATCCCAGCAATTCCATCAACATGTTGGAGGAACTGTGGAAATGAGGGCACAAAACATCATATATTCTGGCTTTGTCCAACAATTCAACAATTCTGGCTGGAAGTTATTCACTGATATAACCATTCCTATGGACCCTTGGATCTGCGTTTTAGCCAAGCCATTGCCTTATCTGAAAGGTCCCAGGCAGAAACTTATTAACCACTTCCTAACAGCAGCTAGATGTACTATTTCTAAGCATTGGAAAGATCCGAATAAGCCTTCAACCATGGAAGTTCTAAACAAAGTAAAGTATATATATAAAATAGAGCATTTAACAGCTGTACTGCAAGATAAAATGCATATTTTTGATAAAGTGTGGGATTCTATTGTATTATAGTCAGCTATGTTGTCTATATGGATAAGTGCTGAGATAAGTTGGGCTGGCAGCCATTACCTTTCTTTTCTTCTCTTTCTTCTTCCTCCTTTTGTCTTTTCGCTTCTTCTCTCTGCTCCTCTTCTCTCTCTTTTATTTTAGTTCTCTCTTTTTCTTTCAATTAGGCGGAGGGACAAATTAGTCCCCTCCATTTTTGATCTACAATACCTACTATGGAGATAGCGGTAACCCATTACCCTTACTTTTATCTTAGGTATGTAACCAATCTCCAGGAAAAGGGACGTTTTTGTATTAGAAATTCGAGTTATGTTTAATATGTGAAAAGTGACTCTATTTTAGATGCAACAGTTCCTGGAAGGATCGGCACCACACAAAAGGTTGTATTCATACGCTCTTTAGATCTTTATTGCATTAAAAAAATGACAAGGCAGCGACAGCCTGCTGTTTCGGCCTGGTGGGGCCTTTCTCAAGTTGCCAATCTGGTCAAATGATGCATTTGACCAGATTGGCAACTTGAGAAAGGCCACACCAGGCCGAAACAGTGGGCTGTCGCTGCCTTGTCATTTTTTTAATGCAATAAAGATCTAAAGAGCTTATGAATACAACCTTTTGTGTGGTGCCGATCCTTCCAGGAACTGTTGCATTTTTGCTCCTTGTGGTATAGGGGCTAGGATCTTGGCACACACTTTATCTTTTGAGCCTGGAGGGTGCTCCCAAGAGTTTGTTTTACTCTATTTTAGATATCATAAGATTTTTCCAATTGGGAATAATAATATTTTTTGTATAAATTTCATCCTTTCATAGATGGTATTGTATGCATGTGATAATTTTTTTGAAAAATAAAAAATTTTGAATACAAAAAACTTTGTAAGAAAAGCATTTTTAAACTTATCTTTTATTACTTCATAGATAGCAGCACATCTTTATCAATTAAAGCAGAAAAAAATAAAATAAAAATAACATTGAGGAGATTCGAACCAGCAATAGAAATTCTTAAAGGATACCCGAACTGAAATGTGACGTAATGAGATAGACATGTGTATGTACAGTGCCTAGCACACAAATAACTATGCTGTGTTCCTTTTTTTTTCTTTCTCTGACTGAAAGGGTTAAATATCAGGTATGAAAGTGGCTGACTCAGTCCTGACTCAGACAGGAAGTGACTACAGTGTGACCCTCACTGATAAGAAATTCCCCTTTTTATCTCTTTCTTGCTCTCAGAAGCCATTTTCTGCTAGGAAAGTGTTTTATAGTTGGAATTTATTATCAGTGAGGGTCACACTGTAGTCACTTCCTGCCTGAGTCAGGACTGAGTCAGCCACTTACATACCTGATATTCAACTCTTTCAGGCAGAGAAAGAAGAAAAGGAACACAGCATAGATATTTGTGTGCTAGGCACTGTACATACCCATGTCTATCTCATCATGTCACATGTCAGTTGATGTATCCTTTAAGCTTGTTTCCTTACCACTGTGCTATTGCCAACATTACAATTAGCATGTTATCTCCCTGCACCATAGTTTTCTCTGTTCAGCAGGATTACAGCTATGCCTCAAAACGTTAAATTGTGTTTTACATTGAATCGAATGGTGGCGCCATAATGGTCAGGCGGGGCTGTGCGCCATTTTTTCCTGCTCCCATCTTTTCTTATATTAAATAATAATATGTTCAAAACTATCAGAGACACAAAATAGGTACCTTGTTAGTGCTCTTGGTTAACCTTGTCCAAGCCACCTTTTCCTTTATCTTCCTCAAGAAGCAAGTTATTGACCGATCAGAACGCTTCTCTCTGGAATCCTGGTAAAAAATGTTTTATTTAGTATTGCTGAAGTAGTAATCCCATGCAAACTGGAAGTCAACACTACAAAATTATATAGCACAGAATAATCTCTATTCAGTGAAACAGCATGGGTTTACTAAAGAAAGGTCTTGTCTCACCAACATGCTCAGATTTTATGGAGTAAAAAAAAAAGACAAAGACAAACACTTATATAGCGCTTTTCTACTGGCGGACTCAAAGCGCCAGAGCTGCAGCCACTATGACGCGCTCTATAGGCAGTAGCAGTGTTAGGGAGACTTGCCTAAGGTCTCCTGCTGAATATGTGCTGGCTTGCTGAACAGTAGAGATGGGCCAAACCTCCGATTTTAGGTTCGCGAACCTTCGCGGTAGTTTCGGTTCGCAGAAAAGTTCGCGAACCACAATAGACTTCAATGGGGATGCGAACTTTGAAAAATAGAAAAAATTATGCTGGCCACAAAAGTGATGGAAAAGTTGTTTCAAGGGGTCTAACACCTGGAGGGGGCACGGCGGAGTGGGATACATGGCCAAAGTCCCGGGGAAAAATCTGGATGTGACGCAAAGCAGCGTTTTAAGGGCAGAAATCACATTGAATGCTAAATTGCAGGCCTAAAGTGCTTTCAAACATTTTGCATGTGTATACATCAATCAGGGAGTGTAATTAGAGTTCTGCTTCACACTGTCACACCAAACTCACTGTGTAACGCACCGTAAAAAGCTGTTTGCATAGTGACGGCCGTGCTGGACTGGTGTGCACCGTGGCGAGAGTGTAGGCCGTGGCGGTTTTCAAGCCCATATGGTCGCCGGGCTGTGGTAGCTCAATGATAGAACAACAGTGACTGTCCAGCTGATCAAATTTGGTCTGACCACAATGAAGCAATGACCTTATTATCTTTTGTGTCCCACCCCCACCCGAGACACTCAAATAGTTAGATGCAGTGAGGTGGGTTCACTCAACAGTAAAGGTAGTTATATGCAGTGAGGTGGGTTCACTGAACACAACAGGTAGTTAGATGCAGTGAGGTGGGTTCACTGAACAGTAAAGGTAGTTAGATGCAGTGAGGTGGGTTCACTGAACAGTAAAGGTAGTTAGATGCAGTGAGCTGGGTTCACTGAATACAACAGGTAGTTAGATGCAGTGAGGTGGGTTCACTCAACAGTAAAGGTAGTTATATGCAGTGAGGCGGGTTCACTCAACACAACAGGTAGTTAGATGCAGTGAGCTGGGTTCACTCAACACAACAGACAGTTAGATGCAGTGAGCTGGGTTCACTCAACACAACAGGTAGTTAGATGCAGTGAGGTGGGTTCACTCAACACAACAGGTAGTTAGATGCAGTGAGGTGGGTTCACTCAACAGTAAAGGTAGATATATGTAGTGAGGTGGGTTCACTCAACAGTAAAGGTAGTTATATGCAGTGAGCTGGGTTCACTCAACACAACAGGTAGTTAGATGCAGTGAGGTGGGTTCACTCAACACAACAGGTAGTTAGATGCAGTGAGCTGGGTTCACTCAACACAACAGGTAGTTATATGCAGTGAGCTGGGTTCACTCAACACAACAGGTAGTTAGATGCAGTGAGCTGGGTTCACGCAACAGTAAAGGTAGTTATATGCATTGAGCTGGGTTCACTCAACACAACAGCTAGGTATATGCAGTGAGGTGGGTTCACTAAACACAACAAGTAGTTTGATGCAGTGAGCTGGGTTCACTCAACACAAAGCTAGGTATATGCAGTGATGAGGTGGGTTAAGTAAACACAACAGGTACTGGGTATATGCAGTACTAGGTAGTACAATGTGCAGCTCCCTGTCACACACACAGGTACACAGAATGTGCTGGGCTGCTGGCAGTGGCACACACACTATGAATTAGCAAGGCTGTGCATGCAACAAAAGTGTCAGTTTGACACACAGAAAAAAAAAGTACAGGATGAGCTCCAAAAAGAGCTGTTGAGGGGTGCTGTAAAAGCAATAATAATCAGCCAGGAGCAAGCTAAGCAGCCAAGAACCTAACTAATCTGTCCCTAGGAGAACAAGTCTGTAGCAGCTGTCCCTAATCTGTCTCTAGCAGGCACACGAGTGAGTGTAATGGCTGGCGAGCCTGCCTTATATAAGGGGGGGTGGGGCTCTAGGGCTTAGTGTAGCCTGAATGGCTACAATGTGCCTGCTGACTGTGATGCAGAGGGTCAAAGTTGACCCTCATAGTGCATTATGGGGCGAATCGAACTTCCGCAAAAGTTCGCCTGGTCCAGGCAAGCGCGAACCACCAAAGTTCACCTGGAACCGTTCGGCCCATCTCTACTGAACAGGCAGAGCTGAGATTCGAACCCTGGTCTCCCATGTCAGAGGCAGAGCCCTTAACCATTACATTTTCCAGAATACAAATTCAGGTCTTGGGAAATTAATAGATGTAAATACATAAACTTTCTAAAGGCATTTGACACTGTTCCCTACAATAGCATGGTGCAGAAGCTGAGGATACAGGACTACAAGAAAAGGTGCATGGATAGAGAACTAGGTAAGGGACAGAAAGCAAAGAGTATTGGTAAACAGATCATACTCCAAATGGGAAACTATTAGATGTGGGGACCCACAAGGGTCAGTACTAGGTCCAATCCTTTTCAATGTGTTTATTAATGATGTAGTAGATGAAATAAAGAGTAATCTTCACAGATGATACCATATTATGCAGAATTATCAAGTCTAAGCAGGATAGTGACATATTACAACAAAACATTGACAACATGGCTGTAACGATTTTACCTGTCAGTGGCTTTAGCAAGGTCGCAGCCAGCTCTGGAAACTGAGTTTTGCAGTCTTCTTCCTGCAGCGGCATCCCTGGCTCCCCTGCGGTCGTGGCTGAGCACTCCTCCAGTCCTCCCAGGCGAATGTGCGCGTCTCTGAGAGGCTCTTATACTCTCAGACGGGCCCTGTGTAATTAGAGTCAGCTGACATGCTTGTCAGCTGACACCTTGCTGGGAGATTGCCTTTGGTCAGCTGGTTTCTGTTATGCTGCTCTGATTGGTTGTTTTCTCCTGGGGGTTGGTCTATGTTCCTTTCTGTCTGTACTTAAACTCCTTTGCTGCAGTCTCTCATTGCCCGTGAAAGCAATCAGTACACTGGTTTTGTTGGGCACTTTGTCACTCTGTGATAAACTTATTGTATTTTCAATGCAACTTTCATTACTCAATTATTGTATTTCAATGCGACTGCCAGACTGACTTAGATACTACTTTAGCTTACTGACCATTCTCTCACCTCCTTTGTACTGCAGCCATCTGATCTAACGTGTATGACCTTAGCCTGTTACCGACTCCGATTCTGCCTAGTCGATTGTACCGCAGCCATCTGATCTTACGTGTATGACTCTAGCCTGTTATCGACTATGTCTGACTCATCCATTGTGTATTGTATCACATAGCATCTAGCGTGATAACAGCCATCTGGGAAGGCATATGGCAGATGGAATTTAATGTTTATAAATGTAAGGTCATGCACCTTGAACATGCCAACAGTAGAGCATCACATAAAATAAAGGGCATATGTAATGGATAGCGGAGAGGCCACTGCGGCGGTGAGCGGCATGGTGGCTGTATCCGTGTCTCAGCCGGCGGCCTCTGCTGCGCAGTTATATGTTGGAGGTTTGCCTGGTCCCTCAGTCGCGCATAGACTGAGGGCTACGCGCGCGCGCGCCAGGCGACAGGACCTTTATGCAGGTAGAAGGGGAGTCTGCTGATCAGCCGGTCAGCTGACTCCAGTAGTGCTCCGGATTGGCTGAGTGACTGGGGCAGCGCTGTGGAGCGCGCTGAGCATATATAGGACCTGCCTGTCAGTTGCTCTTTGTCTGCTGTTGCATATGCTACGTGTTAGCACTCAGACCTTTAGTCAGATCCGAAAGTGTGCTAGAACCAGCAAGAGCTGGGGATCCACACTTAGCCAGATTCTGTTGATAGCTTAAAGTACTAATTGAATTGTATTATTTGTTATGACCCTCTGCTAGCCTTAACTACTCTTCTGATTCTGTGCCTATGCCTATCTGATCTAGTTGCCGACTCAGCTTATACCTCACTCTGATTCAGTCTTCTGTCTTAGTACCGTATCTGTCCGTGTGTTGCCGATCCTGCTTGTCTGACTCTTCTGCCCTCACCAGTGAGCTTAGTTCTGGTGAGGGATTCTGAGTTTAGTAATCACCTGCTCCTCAGGTTGATAGCTGTAGTACAGTCTTAATCACCTGCTCCTCAGGTTGATAGCTGCAGTATAGTCTGAATCACCTGCTCTTCAGGTTGATAGCTGCAGTACAGTCTGAATCACCTGCTCCTCAGGTTGATTGCTGCAGTACAGTCTTAATCACCTGCTCCTCAGGTGACTAGCCACTACATTACTGTTCTTGATCTCCTGCCCCTCAGGTGATCATCTGCTGCAATACAGTCTGAATCACCCGCTCCACGAGTGATCAGTATACATTGTCCTACTGTGCCTCATCCGCTCCTCGGGTGAACCGATCATTAACTCATCCGTGTCTCCAGCCTGCTGGAGTACTGTTTCCAGAGTATAGAGATACCTCCCTCTACCAGCTCCTCTGGGATAGTGGGTATCTCTAGCTATATTACTGTTGCACTAAACACTATCTTACACCTGGGTGTCCTGTGTCTTGCTATACTTGCATTATTGGTGATTCTGCAGATCACCACATAATCAGGTATAACATCTGTATTATTGGTGATACTGCAGATCACCAATAATCAGAAAATCTGTTCTTGCTGACACTGATCGTTACAGAACAGCAGACCAAATATTATGGACGCACTGCGTAGTCAGGTTGAAGTCCTGACCACCGCGGTAAACAATCTTACCAAGGTGATCATTACCCAACAGACTCAGATCACCCAACTGTCTGGGACAGTTCAGGTACTTCAAACGACTATTGATGCAGTGCAATCCCCTCCAGTCACGGACCTTCGCATGTCCGTACCCGAAAAGTTTTCTGGACATAGATCTGACTTTCATAATTTTAGAAATCGTGTGCTATACTATTTTGAGTTGAGGCCTAATCTGTCTGAGAACCAGAAGCTAATGTTTATAAAGACCCTTTTGTCAGGAGATTCACAAACATGGGCATATTGTCTGCATGCAGAGCATGAGGCTTTATCTTCAGTGCAGGAGTTTTTTAAGGCCATGGCCGTTATTTCCGACGATCCGGATGTGGCTATCACAGCTGAGAGGAAGCTAAAGACTCTCAGGCAGGGTCGTAATCCGGTGGAGAGTTATGCCGCAGAGTTTAGGAGGTGGGCTGTATCAGCTAGATGGGGAACGTATGCCTTATTAGATTGTTTCCTGTCAGGATTGTCCGATGCAGTTTCTGATCTGATGCTAGGGCATCCTGAGCCTAAATCCTTGGACGAGGCAATTTTATTGGCAGTGCGGATTGATCGCTGCATTCGCTATCAAAAACTAACCCGTGGGAAAAACGCTGTAAGATCTATTTCCTACGCCTCTTTTCCACCTCCGTTACCACAAGACGAACCGATGCAAATCGGTCATTCTAGGTTAACGCAAGTGGAAAAGAATCACAGACGGTCAGAGAGACTCTGTCTATATTGTGCTGAGGAGGGTCACATTGTCCAGAATTGCCCTAAAAAGTCGGGAAACGCTGCCGCCTAGGTGTAGTCAGAGGTAATGCCCTAGGCGAGCCGTTGGTACCTCTAAATAATAGTTACTTGCTCCTTGTAGCGATCGGTGTAACACAGAGAGGGTCTGATTACCGGTGATCTGCAGTATCACCGAGAATACAGATATATACCCGATTATTGATGATCTGCAGTATCACCGATAATCAGATATATCTCTAACCTCTGGACACCTGGGTAATAAGAGAGTTTAGTGCAACAGAAATACTTTGAGGACTGCACCTGTGGAGCAGGCGCACAGCAGTAAGGAGTACTGCACAGTAACACGTTCCTTCCGTAAGCCTGAGACTCTCCCGAGGGAGGGGTCAGGCTAGGAGTAGGAAGGACAAGTGTGAGTGACACCAGGAGGGGTGTTACCCACAGGTCTGTGAGCTATCTCTTGCCTGAGGAGATTGCTCTCGAGGTCGGACAAGCCAGGTCGGCAACAGACAGACAGATCAGGGACAAAGACAGGAGACAGATGCGGAATCCTAAGACAAACAGAGTATGGCAACAGAGTATCAGATATAGCGAAGTACCTAATCAGAGATCAGAAGAGTAGTCAGGAAAGCAGAAGGTCATAACAGATAAACAATGCAATTAGTACTTTAAACTATCAAGAATCTGACTCAGTGTGGATTCCCAGCTCCAGCCGGTTCTGGCACACTGTCGGATCTAGCTAGGGTCTGAGAGCTAGCACATATAGTTTTCCCTAGACTGAGGTGTGAGGTCCTTGATCATCAACACCTAGGAACTAGTCTGAAATATAACTGAATGGTAATACAGTTCCCTAGTCTTGGGTGTGAGTTTCTTGATCATCAACACCCTGGAACTAGCCTGAAGTAATAACACAGAAAATATCACAGATACTGACAAGGTCTGAGTGCTACCACGTAGTGATCGTAACGCCAGACAGCAGAGAAATGACCAGCACCCAGTATATATACACAAGCGCTCTCCGGCGCCTCCCCTAAGTGCTGGACCAATGAAACCTGATAGAATTGTCAGCTGATCAGCTGGATCAGCTGACACCCTTCTGACTGTCACAAAGGCTCTGCCTCTCAACGCGCGCGCGCGTCCTTCTGAACCTGTGTGGACTATCAGTCCCAGCCACACCAGACATGTGTTGTAATGTATCTGCTGGTTTGAACGCGGGGCCAGCCGCACCGCTGTCAGAGCATGCGGCGGTTTCCCCGCGTTCAGCCATACTGCTAGTGGTAGGCCCATGCGTGCAAACCGCCGCGTCGGACGCGGAATCCGCCACTTTGTTCACTGGGCATGCGGCGGTTTCTACGCGCTCCGTCAGGCTAGTGGATGCCATGTTGGACGCGGAATTAGCCGCCTTACTCTGAGTACTCGCGGCGGCTTTTCCGCGTTTTCTCACACTCCTTCCTTGCTCCATTACCTGGGAGGGTCGGGCCACGCCCACAGAAGCATTTGTAGACTCAGCTTCTGCAGCCAATTTTATAGATTATGACTTTTTCAAAAAATTGGGGGTTCCCTTACTCTCGTTAGACCATCAGATTCTGATCACGACAGTAGATGACTCTCCATTACAATGTAGACAGCCTCTTTTCCAGACTCCCTTGTTATTGTGCGAAATAGGGGTTCTACATAAGGAGAAACTACAGTTATTTGTCCTGCAAATGGCAACTTCCACCATAATCCTCGGTATGCCCTGGTTGCAACTACACTCCCCTCAGATCGACTGGGCTTCAGGTCAGCTACAGAGCTGGTCAGCCCATTGTCATCATCATTGTTTAGAGAAAGTTGCTGTTTGTGCCACCAAGGTTCAGGTGAAAGGGGTGCCAGTGCAGTACGCAGAATTTTCTGACGTGTTTTGTCCCAAATCAGCAGATAAACTCCCACCACACTGGAGTTTTGACTGTCCTATAGAGCTAAGATCAGGTTGTATGCCTCCTAGAGGTCATCTTTATAATCTGTCGGGCCAGAGAAGCTGGCGATGCAGGAATACATTAAGGAAAACTTGGCCAAGGGCTTTAGCCGTCCTTCCCGGTCACCTGCAGGGGCTGGGTTCTTTTTTGTACAGAAAAAGGACGGTGGGCTTCGACCTTGTATTGACTATGGGGGGTTGAATAAGATCATAGTAAAGAATCGTTATCCACTACCGTTGATTGACGATTTGTTTGCCCAAGTTACCAATGCCAGTATTTTCTCTAAGTTGGACTTACGAGGGGCATACAACCTTGTACGCATTAGGGATGGTGATGAATGGAAGACAGCATTCAACACGTCCGACGGGCACTACGAGTATCTGGTCATGCCCTTCGGGTTGTATAATGCTCCTGCCGTCTTCCAAGAGTTGATCAACGAGGTTTTTAGAGAAGTTCTGGGGAAATTTGTGTTAGTGTATCTGGACGATATACTGATTTTCTCACCCAATCTGACAGAACATCGGAAACACGTGAAGTTTGTGTTAAGTCAATTGAGACAGAACTCCTTGTATGCGAAATTAGAGAAGTGCCTGTTCGAAGTCACTAAGGTCCCTTTTTTGGGATATATTATTTCCACTTCAGGTCTCTCCATGGACCCTGAAAAAGTCTCTGCTGTATTGGAATGGCCTCAACCTAGGATTGAAGGCACTCCAAAGGTTTCTGGGCTTTGCCAATTACTACAGGAAGTTCATCAAAGGATTTTCTTCTGTAGTGTCACCCCTCACCAGCCTTACCAAGAAAGGGGCTGACACTTACCATTGGTCAGCAGAGGCACAATCTGCCTTTGCTACATTAAAAAGGTTATTTTGTTCTGCTCCCATTTTGAGACACGTGGATGTCACCTTCCCCTCCATTGTTGAGGTGGATGCATCAGAGATTGGGGTTGGGGCTGTGCTGTCTCAGCGCTCTGGCCTTCAAGGCAAACTACATCCCTGTGCCTTCTTTTCTCGTAGGTTCTCTCCAGCTGAGAAGAACTACGATATCGGCAACCGGGAGCTCTTGGCCATTAAGTTAGCCTTTGAGGAATGGCGTCATTGGCTTGAAGGGGCAGAACATACGATTACAGTCTATACTGATCATAAAAATTTGGAGTAAATCGAGGGGGCCAAATGGCTTAGCCCCCGACAGGCTCGCTGGTCCCTGTTCTTTTCAAGGTTCAGATTTATTATAATGTATACTCCAGGCAGTAAGAATGTCAAAGCAGATGCATTATCTAGGTGCTTTGAGGCTGAGACAGTTCAGCCATCAACCCCTGAGACCATTTTACCTCAAAGACTGGTGGTGGCAGCCACGGAAACCTGGTAGGATTAGGCGCTTACTCTAGGGCCTTACCAGCAGGATATCCCAGAAGGGAAGCCCAAGGGGGTACTGTTTGTGCCACTTCCTTTTCGCTTACAACTCGTAGGAGTTGTTTCACGCTCATAAGAATGCAGGGCATCCCGGGGCTGCTCGAACTCAGGATCTACTGGCCAGATGTGTATGGTGGCCTTCTTTGGCACTCGATTGCAAAGAGTTTGTGAGAGAGTGCTCTGTGTGTGCCAGAAATAAGCCCTCTCGTCAAGCACCAGTAGGTACGCTACAACCGTTGCCAGTGCCAAGTGAACCATGAACTCATTTGTCTATGGACTTTGTAGGAGAACTCCCCAGGTCTGAGGGCAAGACGGTCATCTGGGTGGTAGTTGATAGGTTCAGTAAAATGGCTCATTTCGTCCTATTGAAAGGACTCGCCTCAGCCCAGGAACTGATCTCTTCATTCAGCACATTTTCCGGCTGCATGGCATTTCGGAGAATGTGGTGTCAGATAGGAGAGTCCAGTTTGAATCTAAATTCTGGAGAGCCTTTTTCCAGCTGCTCGATATGGACCTGTCATTTTCATCAGGCTACCACCCACAGACCAACGGACAGATCGAAAGGGTTAACCAGTCCCTGGAGCAATTTCTTAGGTGTTATGTGGCAGATGCACAGTCAGATTGGGTAAAGTTCCTGCTGTTTGCAGAATTTGCACATAATAACCTAAAGAGTTCCTCTTCAGGTTTTTCTCCATTCCAGGTGGTTTCGGGGAGATCTCCCAAGTTTTCTCCAATACCAGTGGCATCTTCTCCTTTTCCGGCCCTAGAGGATTGGCAAAGGGCATTGAAGGAGATTTGGGTGCTAGTTAAAAGGAATCTGGGGAAAGCCTTCCAGACTCAGAAAAAACAGGCAGATAAGAGGCAGTCTGTAGAGTGGAAGTTTTCCCCAGGAGACATGGTGTGGGTATATCTACTAGGCATCTGGCCCTAAAGCAACCATCACCCAAGTTGGGTCCCAGATTTGTGGGCCCATATCCCGTGTCCAGAAAGATTAATGATGTGACATATGTGATTGATCTCCCAGCTAGCATGAGAGGTGTGAGATCATTTCATGTTTCTTTGCTGAAGCCTGCCGCAGGGCCGGAACGAGGCATAGGCTGGAGAGGCTCCAGCCTCAGGGCGCAGTGTAGGAGGGGGCGCAAAATTCATTCAGCTGTTATTCCTAATTGTGTATGAAGCAGAAAGAAATAAGAAAAGGGGATACATGGCTGTAACTGCAAGCCAGATAACTAGATATTAAGGTGTTGGGGAGGTTGTGGGCCCTGTGGCCCTCTTAGTCTAATAGCAATCAGTGTGTGATGGCTGGGGAGGGATGGAGGGGCGCACTTTGGTGTCTCAGCCTTGGGTGCTGGAGGACCTTGTCCCGGCTCTGGCCTGCCGTGCATGTGGATTCCTCACCCGCCCCCCCCCCCCCCCCCTGTGATAGTTGACGGCCAACCCGAGTATGAGATTGAGAAGATTTTAGATTCTCGGTTGGTGCAGAATTCTGTACAGTACCTGGTCCATTGGAAGGGATATGGTCTGGAAGAGAGAACTTGGGTGCCGGATTGCCGCATGCATGCTGAGGAGTTAAAAAGGGAGTTTCATGAGTTACACCCTGAAAAGCCGTGTAAGAAGTGTCCGGGGTCCACTCCTCAGGAAGGGGGGGGACTGTATTGGATAGCGGAGAGGCCGCCGCGGCGGTGAGCGGCATGGTGGCCGTATCTGCGGTCTCAGCCGGCGGCCTCCACCGCGCGGTTACATGTTGGAGGTTTGCCTGGTCCTTCAGTCTCGCATAGACTGAGGGCTACGCGCGCGCGCACGCCAGGCGACAGGACCTTTATGCAGGTAGAAGGGGAGTCAGCTGATCAGCCGGTCAGCTGACTCCAGTAGTGCTCCGGATTGGCTGAGTGACTGGGGTGGCGCTGTGGAGCGCTGAGTATATATAGGACCTGCCTGTCAGTTGCTCTTTGTCTGCTGTTGCATATGCTACGTGTTAGCACTCAGACCTTTAGTCAGATCTGAAAGTGTGCTAGAACCAGCAGGAGCTGGGGATCCACACTTAGCCAGATTCTGTTGATAGCTTAAAGTACTAATTGAATTGTATTATTTGTTATGACCCTCTGCTAGCCTTGACTACTCTTCTGTCTTCTGATTCTGTGCCTATGCCTATCTGATCTAGTTGCCGACTCAGCTTATACCTCACTCTGATTCAGTCTTCTGTCTTTGTACCGTATCTGTCCGTGTGTTGCCGATCCTGCTTGTCTGACTCTTCTGCCCTCACCAGTGAGCTTAGTTCTGGTGAGGGATTCTCAGTTTAGTAATCACCTGCTCCTCAGGTTGATAGCTGCAGTACAGTCTTAATCACCTGCTCCTCAGGTTGATAGCTGCAGTATAGTCTGAATCACCTGCTCCTCAGGTTGATAGCTGCAGTACAGTCTGAATCACCTGCTCCTCAGGTTGATAGCTGCTGTACAGTCTGAACTACCTGCTCCTCAGGTTGATAGCTGCAGTACAGTCTTAATCACCTGCTCCTCAGGTGACTAGCCACTACATTACTGTCCTTGATCTCCTGCCCCTCAGGTGATCATCTGCTGCAGTACAGTCTGAATCACCCGCTCCACGAGTGATCAGTATACATTGTCCTACTGTGCCTCATCCGCTCCTCGGGTGAACCGATCACTAACTCATCCGTGTCTCCAGCCTGCTGGAGTACTGTTTCCAGAGTTCTATAGAGACACCTCCCTCTACCAGCTACTCTGGGATAGTGGGTATCTCTATCTATATTACTGTTGCACCAAACACTATCTTACATCTGGGTGTCCTGTGTCTTGCTATACTTGCATTATTGGTGATTCTGCAGATCACCACATAATCAAGTATAACATCTGTATTATTGGTGATACTGCAGATCACCAATAATCCGAAAATCTGTTCTTGCTGACACCGATCGGTACAGCATACAGCTGAAAACATCAGACTTGGAGAAGGACTTGGGAATACTGGTCGATAACAAGTTAAGCAACCATATACTAATGCCAAGCAGCAGCAGCGTGAGCAAATAATATTCTGGTAGGCATAAAAAGGGAAATAAAATCATGAGATGCTAGTATACTACTCCTTCTGTATAAATCAGTTGTGAGGTCACATCTGAAGTATGGGAAACAGTTTTGGCCTCCACACTATAGGAAGGATATTGACGTTCTAGAACAGGTACAAATTATGGAATGCCTCAATTACCAGGAAGGACTGGACTGGACCGTGTTTATCCATGGATTTTTAGCTGACTGCCATTTAAAGTTGGAAAGGATTTTTTTCACTTTTAAGGCTAATTGGCAGGTTTTTTTTCACCTTTCTCTGGATCGAACGAAATGCATGTGGGTGCAGGACAGTGACGTACAACTTTTATTTTTTATTTTTTTCTTGTTGAACTTGATGGAAGAATGTCTTTTTTTTTATCAAACTATGTAACTCATAAAGAAATTAGCATTGTTTACGTACCTTAGGTTGTACAGTGTCGTATAGCTCAATTTCATTGTACATTTGAATATCATCTTCATTCACACAGCTGTATACCAAAAGAACAAATAATTACTATTAGTACTATTTTTTACAAAAAGCTCATTAGATACTTGCTTGTGGTATGTAACTAACTTTACCAAGTGCAATACAATCCAGCAATTCAACAGAAAGTTAATTCACATCATGAAACAATTAAAAAAAAATATTTTTCTTTCTTCTGGATATGTCATGTTTTTGATTCAGGAACGA
Organism: Hyperolius riggenbachi; assembly: GCF_040937935.1. Taxonomy (NCBI): domain Eukaryota; kingdom Metazoa; phylum Chordata; class Amphibia; order Anura; family Hyperoliidae; genus Hyperolius; species Hyperolius riggenbachi. The sequence continues at coordinate 116,961,529 of NC_090657.1, read as the reverse complement.
CACGTATCTTCACATAAACTTCAGAAACCATATCAGGCGTCCTACTGGTGCATGGCCTCACCCAGGATCTTCTTTTACCAGTCATTACAGCCTCCGGACATTTACAGCCTTGTTGTCTAGCTAGATGAGTTCTATGCTGAAAAAATGTCTTTTGTTGTGTTGAAAAATAATGTATTTGTTTTGCTGTGTGTGGCATATTACATAGCATTGTATTTTTAAAATAGTACAACTCAGTTCACGCATGGTCTTGCTTTGTACATATGTCTTATAATATGACTCTTACCATTCATTGCTTTGTACCATGGGGGTTATTTTACCACATTTTTAATTGCAGCATATTAAACCAGGCATTGAGGCGCATTGCTGCTTGCCCGCATTATAAAGTCAAACTGCTTTTCTTTCAATCATTTTTTTGTGTTGTGGTGGGTTTTTTTTTATTACATTTGCAACTGCACCCAGGGCGCCCTGTTGCCCCTTGCCGCCCCTCGCCGCCCCGCTGCCTCCCTGTGTCCTCTCCGTCTATATTTAGAGCAGGACTACAAGAAAATGGCTGCTGATGTCCACAAATGCAGACAAACGGCAGCCATTTTCTTGTAGCCTGCCCTAACTACAGATGGAGCGGAGGCGGGGAGAGAAGAGTGACGTCGGCGCTGGAGCTGGATGTCAGGTGAGTCAGTCTC